>NW_007745594.1:2086-12954 GCF_000696425.1 Galeopterus variegatus
TATCTTGCATTTTTCTTTTACATTCAGTCCTAAATACTTTTTTGTTTCTATTATAAATGATACTTTAAAAATGACTTTTCCTGACTACTATATAGAAGTTAAATTGATTTTTGTACATTGACTTTGTATCTGGAAAATTTGGTACAGTACATTTTCTTATTAATTTAATCAATTATCTGTAGGGTGTGTGTGTGTGTGGTGGGTTTTCTATGCAGACTAAAATTTCCTGCGGAGGTGTACTTCCCCCTAGGGGGAAATTTGGAAATTTGTAGGAGAGGTTTTTTGTTGTTATGCCAAAGAATTTACGCATCAAAATGCATATATATATATATATTTTTTTTAAGTGATAGACTTTATTTTTATATCAGTTTTTGGTTTACAGAAAAATTCAGCAGAAAGTAGATATTGCTCACATACTCCCACCCCCCACACACAATTTCTCCTATTATTAACATTCTACACTACTGTGGTACGTTTGTTACAAATACAAACCAATATTGATACGCTATTATTAACAAAACTTTACATTAGGGCTCCTTCTTTGTGTTGTACTGTTCTATGGGTTTTGTCAAGTGCATATGTCATGCGTTCACCGTTACCAGTACCATACAGAATAGTTTCACCCCCTAAAAACCCTCTGTGCTCCACCTATTCATCCCTCCCTCCTCCCTCCTCCTCTGCAACCCTGGCAACCAATGATCTTTTTTTCCTTTTCATGACCTCAAACACTTATCATTTCTTTGTATTGAGAACATTCAAAATCCCCTCTTCCAGCTCACTGAAAGTATACAGTAAATTGTTGCTAATTATAGTGCCCTACAGTGCTGTTGAACACTACATACTCTAACTCCCCCTGTCTAGCTGTGATTGTGTGTCCATTACCCAACCTGTCACTACCCCTTCTGGCCCTCACTCTTGCCAGCTTCTGGTAACCCCCACTCTGCTCTCTACTTGTATCTAATCAACTTTCTTAGTTTCCACATATGAATGAGAAACATGCGGTGTTTCTCTTTCTCTTCCTGGCTGACTTCACTTAACATAATGTCCTCCAAGCTCTTCCATGTTGCCACATATGACATGATTTCATTTTTTTATTGCTGAATAGTATAAGGGGTCTTCAAAAAGTTCGTGGACAATGTGTATTACGAAAAAACTATGCATGCACCAAAATAAACTCATGCTAACTTGTTATAACATGTCTGAACAGGATCTAGTTTGAGACACTAAGAAGGGTAAGACATCAGTTTGAAAAGAGCCCCTATCAGAGCAACAGAAATTCTGCTAAAAGGGAAGCAAGAACAGACATCAATTTTATGGTGAAGCGTGGGCGGGGGAATGATAAGATCATTGATGCTTCACAAAAAGTTTATGGGGACAACGCCCCAAAGAAACCAGCAGTTTACTAATGGACAGCTCATTTTAAGAAGGAGAAGGGAGAAGATGATATTGAAGATGAAGCCCGCAGTGCTGGACCATTCACATCAATTTGTGAGGAAAAAATTAACATCTCAATAGGTTCAGCTTACACAATTCTGACTGAAAGATTAAGGCTGAGAAAACTATCCACTTGATGGGTGCCAAAACAGTTGTGCCCAGATCAGCTGCAGACAAGAACAGAACTTTCTTCTTTTTTTTTAAAAAAAAAGCTGACTGTTAAGGGGATCTCAACCCTTGGCTTGGTGTTGTCCGCACCACGCTCAGCCAGCGAGCGAACCGGCCATCCCTATATGGGATCCGAACCCGTGGCCTTGGTGTTATCAGCACCGCACTCTCCCGAGTGAGCCACGGGCCAGCCCTCAAGAACAGAACTTTCAATGGAAATTTTAAACAAGTGGGATCAAGGGCTGGCCAGTTAGCTGAGTTAGTCAGCACCGTTGTGCTTGTAACACCAAGGTCTAGGGTTTGATCCTCGTACTGGCCAGCTGTCAAAAACAAACAAACAAACAAAAACCAAGTGGGATCAAGATCCTGAAGCATAGCATTTCTTCAGAGAATTGTAACAGAAATGAAGCATGGCTTTACCAGTATGATCCTGAAGACAAAGCACAATCAAAGCCATGGCTACCAAGAGGTGGAAGTGGCCCAGTCAAAGCAAAAGCTGACCAGTCAGGAGTAAAGGTCATGGCAACAGTTTTTTGGGATGCTCCAGGAGTTTTGCTTGTTGACTTTCTGAAGGGCCAAAGAATGAAAATATCTCCTTGTTATGACAGTGTTTGGAGAAAGTTAGCCAAAGTTTTAGCAGAAAAATGTCCAGGAAACCTTCATCAGAAAGTTTCTCCACCACGACAATGCTCTTGCTCATTCCTCTTATCAAATAAGGACAGTTTTGTGAGAGTTTCAATGGGAAATCATTAGGCATCCACCTTACAGTGCTAATTAGGCTCCTTCTGTATCCTTTTTGCTTTCTAATCTTAAAAAAATCTTTGAAGGGCACCCATTTTTCCTCAGTTAAAAAAGACTGCTTTGACATGGTTAGATTCCCAGAACCCTCAGTTCTTTAGGGATGGACTAAAAGGCTGGTTTCATCACTTACAAAAGTGTCTTGAACTTGGTGGAGTTAGTGTTGAAAAATAAAGTCTGTATTTTTTATTTTTATCTTTTAATTCCATTTTTCCATGAACTTTTTGGAGACTCCTCATATTCCATTGTGTACATACACCATATTTTCTTTATCCATTCACCTGTTGATGGACTCGTAGGTTGATTCCAGTTCTTGGCTATTGTGAATAGTTCTGCAATAAACATGGGAGTGCAAATATTTCTTCGATATATATTGAGTTCCTTTCCTTTGGATGTATACCCAGTAGTGGCATTGCTGGATCATACTATAATTCTATTTTTAGTTTTCTGAGGAACTCCCAGACTGTTTTCCATAATGGCTGTACTAATTTACATTCCCACCAACAATGTGTAAGTGTTCCCCTTTCTCTGAATCTTTGCCAGAATTTATTTTCTGTCTTTTTTTTTTTTTCCTTTTTGTCTTTTTTCGGGACCGGCCCCCCCCCCCCCCCCCCCGCTCAGCCAGTGAGCGGCCAGTCTGTATGTGGGATCCGAACCCTTGGCGGGAGCACCTGCCACACTTCCCAAGCGGCGCACTGTAGCAGTGCGCCACCGGGCCGGCCCTATTTTCTGTCTTTTTGACAATTGCCTTCTAACTGGCGTGGAATGAGATCTCATTGTAGTTTTAATTTGCATTTCCCTGTGATTAGTGATGTTGAGCATTTTTTCATATGCCTTTCGTGATTTGTATGTCTTCTTTTGAGACGTGTCTGTTCAGCTCATTTGCCAATTTTTTTTTTTTTTTAAAGATGACTGGTAAGGGAATCTTAACCCTTGACTCGGTGTTGTCAGCACCACGCTCAGCCAGTGAGCGAACCGGCCATCCCTATATGGGATCTGAACCCGGGGCCTTGGTGTTATCAGCACCGCACTCTCCCGAGTGAGCCACTGGGCTGGCCCTCATTTGCCAATTTTTAAAGTGTATTATTATTTTTTTGCTGTTGAGTTGTTAGAGTTCCTTGTATATTCTGGATATTAATCTCTTGTAGGATATATAGTTAGCAAATACATTTTCCCGTTCTGTAGGTTGTTTTATCACTTTGTTGATTGTTTCCTTTACTGTGCAGAATCTTTTTAGTTTGATGTAATACCATTTATCTACTTTTTGCTTTTGTTGCTTGTGCTCTTGAAGTTCTCTTCGTAAAGTCTTTGCCCAGACCAATGTCCTGAAGTGTTTCCCCTGTGTTTTCTCCTAGTAGTTTCATAGTTTTGGGTCTTACATTTAATTCTCTAATCCATTTTGAGTTGATTTTTGTATATGGTAATAGATAGGGGTCTAGTTTTATTCTTCTGCATATGGACATATTGTTTCCCCAGTACCATTTATTGAAGAAGCTGTCCTTTCCCCAATGAATATTCCTGGTGCTTTTGTTGAAAATCAGTTGGCTGTAAATACATGGCTTTATTTTTGAGTTCCCTATTCTGTTCCAATGGTCTGTGTGTCTGTTTTTATGTGAGTACCATACTGTTTTGGTTACCACAGCTTTGTACTGTATACATATATTATGTGTGTATATATATATATATAGTAGTATATTTTGAAATCAGGTAGTGTGATGCCTACAGCTTTGTTCTTTTTGCTCAGGATTGCTTTGGCTATTTGGGGTCTTTTCTGGTTCCATATGAATTTTAGGACTGTTTATTCTATTTCCATGAAGAATGTCATTGGTATTTTGATAGGGAATGAATTAAATCTGTAGGTTGTTTTTGGTAGTTTGATCATTTTCACAGTATTAATTCTTCCAGTACATGAACATGGGATGTCTTTCCATTTCTTTGTGTCCTCTTCAATTTCTTTCATGTTTTATAGTTTTTCTTGTAGAGCTATTTCACCTCCTTGGTTGAATTTATTGCTAGGTGTTTTTTTTGGTAGCTATCATAAATGGGATTGCTTTCTTGATTTCTGTTTCCAGCTTGCTTGTTGTTGGTGTAAGAAATGCTACTGATTTTTGTATGTTGATTTTATATCCTGCAACTTTACTAAATTCGATTATTGGTTCTAGGAATTTTTTTTCTTTTTTTTGGTGGAGTCTTTAGGTTTTTCTATATATAAGATCATGTCATCTGCAAACAGGGACAATTTGGCTTCCTCCTTTCTAGATTGGTTGCCCTTTATTTCCTTCTCTTGCCTAATTGCTCGGGCTAGGTCTTCTAGTACTATGTTGAATAAAAGTGGTGAGAGTGGGTGGGCATCCTTGTCTTGTTCCAGTTCTTAGAGGGAGAGCTTTTAGCTTTTCCCTTTTTAGTATATTAGCTGTGGCTTTGTCAGATATGGCCTTCACTGTGTTGAGGTAGGTTCCTTCTATGCCTAATTTGTTAAGGGTTTTTATTATGAAAGGATGTTGTATTTTATCAAATGCTTTTTCTATGTCAATTGAGATGATATATGGTTTTTGTCCTCCATTCTGTTGATGTATCACATTTATTTATTTAGTGTGTGGTCTTTTTTAAAAATTTTAATTTATTGATATACAATGTAGTTGATTTTTGTGTCCTTTTACCAATTCCTCCTTTTCTCTCTCCCTCTCCCCCCGCCCCCCCCCCCCATATCACATTTATTGATTTGAGTATGTTAAACATC
This sequence comes from Galeopterus variegatus, assembly GCF_000696425.1. Lineage (NCBI taxonomy): Eukaryota > Metazoa > Chordata > Mammalia > Dermoptera > Cynocephalidae > Galeopterus > Galeopterus variegatus. The sequence goes on from NW_007745594.1 coordinate 7,227, forward strand.
CTTGCATCTCTGGGGTAAATCCCACTTGATCATGGTGAATGGTCTTTTTTTATTATGCTGCTGAATTAGGTTAGCCGGTATTTTGTTGAGAATTTTTGCATCTATGTTAGGGATATTGGCCTATAGTGTGTGTGTGTGTGTGTGTGTCCTTGTCTGGTTTTGGTATCGGCATAATGCTGGCCTGGTAGAATGAGTTTGGAAGAATTCCCACCTCTTCAATTTTCTGTTGTTTTGCCCAAGAATTTTTACATACCAAAATGTATATTATTTTAAAGTACTTTATTTTTATATTACAATTAAAGCATTATATTGATTTTTTGAAAATGTGTGTGGGCATATTACATTCTTTAAGAAATTCAGTCCAGGGTGGGGAGGATGGTGTTAATTTGTTACAGAAAGGGGAAGTTGGATCTGATAGGGCTGTTAACTTCTGAGGTTTTGGCACATTTCTTTATTTCCAATCATTATATTTTCGTATCTTTTTCTTGTCTTGCTGTGTTCTCAAGATCTGGACAATGTGAAACAGAGTGGTGATGATGAGCACATCTTTAACGTTGCTCCTAACTTTAAAGGAAATGCTTTCAAGCGCATTAACCTTTTACCAAGATTTTCTTTAAAATCACTAATGAACGTTGAATTTTATCACTCCCCCCCGCCCCCCCGCATCTGAAATGTTCATATTTCTCTTGATGTCATGCGTCACATTACTGGATCTTCCTGTTTTGTTTGCCCTTTTTGATTGTTTTTCTCATAATTTGTCTGGAAGCCATCTGGGATTTCTGGGATAAACCCATCTTGGTCCTGATACATTCTCCTTTTTCCTGTTGCCCATTTCCAGATAGCATAGTGAGTGAGCCAGGCGCACCGTTTTCCCCTATGGTGGGATCCTTGGGAGGTCTGAGTATCAAAGTCATGCTGGCCCCACAAAGGGAGTTGGGGGCACTGTCTCGCGGGCTGATTTCCGGGCGTGCGGGGTGCGGGGCGGTGAGGTCGGGGAGCAGGGTCTGTTCGTCCTCCCAGCCCCAAGTCTAAAGAGGTCGCCGAAGGCTCTGGCGGCTCATCGCCTCTCCCGGCCCCCACGCCGCCTGAAGTCGCCCACCCCGCAGTCTCCATCCAGTCCACGTGTCGGCGGGCCACCGCAATGGCCTAGGGCAACGCCAGGGCAGTGCAACGCCAGGGCCGCGCGCAATGTCAGGGACCCACCCACACCGGGCTCGCCTCTGTGCGGGAGCCTTGAGGGGGGCGCCCCATGGCGGCCGCAGGGCGCAAGAGCCGGGTGAGCGGGGCGGAGTGCGCCGGCCCAGGATGAGAAGCCGATGAGCGAGGAGGCACCAGGTCCTGGCGGCCATCGCTGGGACTGGTCACGCAAGCAACCCAGCTTCAGAGACGGGGGGGACCAGGACCCAGAGTCACACAGTAGACCCATAACTGCTGCTTTCAGACCCTTCTGAGCCGTGATGTTCCTGTATCTTAATCTCTTTACCTGTAAAATGGGGATACTCCACCTGCCTGTTAGGAAAATGGGAGGAAGGTGATAAAATAAAGAATTCAGACTTTCCAGAGGATGCCTCTGCATTCCAGCCCAGCATTCTTGTTTTCTTGTCTCTTGTAAGCACTTGACCAATGGCAGCTAGGGGCAGGGAATTCAGGATTAACGCTACTCAATTGTCCAGACTGAGAGTTCACATCAGGGAGGTCTGGGTGAATAAAGCATATTTGTTCATTTTTTCGTTATTGTTCATTTATTCCACAAATATTTATTGGGCACTGTGGTAGACAAAATAATGCCCGCCACAAGATGTCCACGTCCTAATTCCTAGACCTGTGAATGTGTTCAGTTACATGGCAAAGGCGAGTAAGGTTATAGACTGAATGAATATTGCTAATCAGCTGTCAAAGATAGGAAGACAATCTGGGATTGTCCAGGTGGGCCCAATGTAATTACAAGTGTCCTTAAAAGAGCAAGGGGAAGGCAGAAGAGTCAGGGAGAGATGTGGCTACAGAAGCAAGGCACAGAGAGGGGCAACATTGTTGGTTTTGAAGATGTATGAAGGGGGCCTCTAGAAGCTGGAAAAGGCAAAGAAATGGATTCTCCCCTAGCGCCTCCAGTAAGGAATACAGTCTTGTCAACATCTTGATCGTAGCCCAGTGAGACCTGTGTTGAACGACTCAACTATACGATAAGAAATCAGTATGGTTTTAAGCTGAGTTTGTGGGAATTTGTTACAGCAGCAATAGGAAACTAATAGAGTCCTAACAGTTACAGTGCAAACCACTGGGACAGAGGGGCACTCATCCACTCATTCATTCACCCCTAAAATATTTAGGAAGTATTTTCTATGGTCTACTCAGAAGGAAGGCCAGCAAGGTTGTGGCTCCTGGGGGTCCACTGCTTGAGTTGCAGAAAGGCCACTTGGATGGGGCTGCATCCTCCTCGCGCTTCCTTTTACCTCCGAGAGCTGACAGTAAGCCTGCAGGATGACAGTGCCCTCCATGTGGCATAGAGGATTACATGGCCCTGGCTTGGATTATTGCCTTGGAAAGAGAGTCTCAGAGAGGTGAGATGACCTGCTGAAGTTCCCAGAGTGGGTGTGAAGAGGCCTGCCATCGGTTCTCCTGGAGGAAATCTGGGCCAGCCTCCAATGTAAATGAGGCATGATCTCTCCCTCTGGGAGCAGCCAGTCTAGTTGGGGAGAAATGAGGGATCAGAGAGGACACATTAGTATACCTAAATGCTATAGCCTTAAAGTCTATGTCCCCGCAAAATTCATATGTTGAAATCCTAACCCTCAAGATGATTAGGTCATGAGAGCAGAACCCTCATGAATGGTATTAGTCACCTTATAAAAGAGGCACGGGGGAGCCTGTTTGCTCCTTCCACCTTGTGAGGACTCAGCTAGAAGGTGGCAAGGAATGGGTCCTCACCAGACATGGAATCTACTAGAACCTTGATCTTGGACTTTCCAGCCTCCAGATCTATGAGAAATAAATGTTTGTTTATAAGCTCTCTAGTTTACGGTATTTTTGTTAGAGCAGCCCGATGGACTAAGACACTAGGAGAGCAAGGCTGCTGTTAACAGAGAGTCGGCAACAATCCAGAGGCTCAAATAACATAAAAATTAATTTCATTCTCCTCAATAGTTTGAGCTGAGTGTTCCATGTCTGTCTAAAGTCACCTCAGAAACCCTCTCATTTTTCTGCCTTCCTCTAGGCAAGTGGTCCTTGGCTGGTGGTGAATTTGCCCACCAGGGCACATTTGCTAACACCTAGAGATATTTTTGGTTGTCATGACTTGGAGTATGATTTTAGCACCTAGTGGGTAGAGGACAAGGACATTTCCAAATGTTCTACAATGTATAGGACAGCCCCCCACAACAAAGAACTGCCCTACCCAAAAGAGTTGAGAAATGCTGGCTTAGGTCTGGAGTGTTGTTCACATCTGCAGAGTCAGAGGAAGGAGGGGAAGGAGGATGAGAGCATAGGCAGGCCAGTTCCAGAAGTGTCCTCATCATGTACACTTACATCCATGGAATAGAGCCTAGTCACATGGTCACACCTGACTGCAAGGTGGGGGTGGGGGGTGGGAAATGTACTCTAGTGTGTGTTCAGGAGGAAGGGAGTAGCAGACTTGGTGGACAGCTAGCAGCCTCCACCACGGGGATCCTAATTGATACAAGAGACATAGATGGTGGTGGTGGTGGGGCTCAGAGCTTGTTCAACTTGTGGAGACAGGAGAGAGCCCAACAAGCAAACAGTTCTGCCTGGATGGAGTCTGACAGTGGTGAGGAATGGAGAGGATGAGTATGCAGAGGTGAACAGCAGTCGGGTGGCAGGAACCTTAAATGCTGGACAGAGGAGTCTGGACTTTGTCCTGGAGGCAGGGCAAGGCATTTGGTCTCCTGACTTCCTGCCCAGGCTCTTCCCTGCTTGAAGCTGATCCCCTCTTGTCCACCTTACATTGCTGGGACAATAATTTCCTACTTTGTCAAGACGACTGGCAGCTGCTGGACAATAGTTTGGTCTTCAGAGCCCCAATCCCTGCCCTCCCAGGCTTCTAGTCACTGTCCACCACAGAGACTCCAGCCACCCCTGCATATTCCCTAACCATTGTCCTTCACAGTTACTAATCAGGCCCCCCACCCCCAAACACAATTCCACACATTGACCTCCATGGGCTTTCCAAACACTGCTTTCCACATTCCCCAGTCACTGTCTTCCAGAGTCTCCCCCGCAGACCCCCACAGCATTCCCACACTGACACCCCCACCCACCAGATCTTCCAGCTTGGTTCTCCAAGGCTAATTGACCATGAGGCCCAGTCTCTGGCAAGGAGCCTGTCTCTGCCCCCTGGGAGTGAGTTATAGATTTGGTCAGGGTGAGTGTGGAGGGGACTACAATGGTGTGTTGTATGGGAATGATCACATGGCCCTAGATTAGTCACTGTCCTGACTGGGCCTCAGGTTTACACTTTGCACAGTGGGGATTTTGACCTCACAGGGGGTACTGGGGCAGTGGTGGGAGGAAGGCCCCAGACATCCCCAGTCTCAAGTGTGCACTAACTTCTGAGAGGGGGAATCCATCTGATGACTGTTAGCCCAGCTCCAGCTGTACTCATGTATAGAGGAAATGATGGAAACGACAACTCATATTTGTATTGTACTTGACAGGTGACCCTGATCCTGGCTCCCCATACCTCGCTCGCTCCATTGCCCACAATGACTCGAATGTGGGAGCCAAGCTTGTAGAAGGGGCATGGGGCTGGGTTTGTAAGGAGGAACAGACATCCCTAGCCCGGTGATCCTCAAGCTTAGCTGCACATTAGTATCACCTGGGGAACTTCAAGCAGTCCTACAAGTCTGGGGCCACCCCAGACCAATCAAATCAGAACCTCTGGAGATGGGGCCAGGACCAGGTATTTTCCACCCTCCCACTCTTCCCCCTATCTGATTTAAATGTGCAGCTGGGGTTCAGATGCATTGAGCTGGGCAGGACAGAAGGTACCCAGAGCAGGAAAGATGTGTTCTGAGCATTCAAGACATCAGCCCGTTCATCCACCCAGCGCTTCCCACCGGCCTTAGGAGACCCTGCGTGTCCAGCCACAGCTCAGTGCAGGGTCATGCAGTGCTTTCCACATGAGGAGCATCTCGTACGGCGCGAAGTGGTGCACGAGGAGCAGCTCGCGGTAGACGCAGGGGTTGAAGGGGGGCTGCTGGGAGCCGGGTAGCTGCACGCCGTGGGGCCAGATGCCCTTGTGCACGCTGGGCACCAGGCCGGCACGCTGCAGACACATACCCATGTAGGCGTCGTCGATGGGGAAGAGCGGGGTGTGGCGTGCAGCCGTGCGCAGGGTCCGGGCCGTGTGGCTGGACAGCAGGAAGCCGCAGCCGCTGCAGTACACTGGATATTCCCGCCCAGGGAAGAGCTGCGGAGGCACAAAGTACTTGCTCCAGCTGTCGCGGACAGGCACGGTGCTTTACATGAGCTCTCTGACGAAGAGGTGGCCGCCGGGCAGCTGTGCCCCCAGGAAGCGGAGCACGTTGGCTGTGTGCACGAAGATGTCTTCTGCGCTGAGCAGGAAGCGAGCGTGCGGGTAGTGCGCCGCCAGCCAGTCGAGCAGGTGCACGTGCTTGAGCGTGAGGTTGAGGAAAGTGTCAGCGAAGGCCCATTGCAGCACGTCGCCGTGCTCGCGCACCTCCAGGCCCACCAGCGCCGCCAGCCGCTTGGTGCG
>NW_007745594.1:14368-14580 GCF_000696425.1 Galeopterus variegatus
CTCTCCCTGCCCTCCTCAGCATATGAACACTCTTCTCATCCTGTTGACTCTGCATCCTGCGTATCTCTCATGTTTATTCCCTCCTCTCCATCCTGTCCAGCCTGGAGCCTCTCTAATCTATTCCTCTCTTTGCCACCAGAGTCAAGGAAGTAGGAGGTGATAGCACTGGACTCAGAAACAGGTTAGAACTTCACCATCTGAACAAGTCAGTT
>NW_007745595.1:0-2140 GCF_000696425.1 Galeopterus variegatus
TCTAATTCCAATATAGTGGCACTTATCTCTGCATGTCCTCCTGGTAGGCAATACTGCTTTATATTAACTACATATCTTTGCTTGGGTAATGCCTGTGGGTCATGTTTAGCATATCCTTGTGACACAGGCTTTACTGTTCGTATTCGCAGCCAAAACTCTCCAACTGTTCTTTGCAGGTGCAAACCATAAATACATCCATACCCAAGATGTATTCAGCTACGGGAGATATATATACAGTATGTACACGAGGAGGTAATCTTCCTGTGCCCAATGGCAATGACACAGCTTTGACTTCAGTAGTGTGTCCACCATAGCCATCTATATGAACAGTGGCCCCTGGAAACTTATCTGGATTGCCATATGTCAGGCTACATTCTGCGCCTGTGCCCACCGATGCCAAAACACGCTGCACATTTGTCCTCAACCAATATATTGCCAATTCAACATGAGGCCTCTGGTCCTCACCTGCCTCAAAAGATGAGTACCTTTGCCTGCTACCTAACCAGAATGGAACAGTTCATCCGCATCCTCAGGAGCAACCAAAAAGTCCTTTAACTCCACTGAGCATACCTTGCTACCTGTTTCTGGATGTTTGGTGAAACGCTGTTCAGGGTGCAATTGTTGCCACAAGGCAAACAGGACTGCATTTGGCTACCAGTCAATTTTCTTTTTATCAACCCCTGCTGCAAGCAAGTCAAGCCACATCTGCTTATGGCTAGTCTTGCTTGGTCCCTTTGGGATAAAATCCCGAGCATTTCTTGGGGGTTTGGTCTTAGCCACCATTTGGACCCCTGTTCCTTGTCTGCTGTCCTCTACTTCACCCAAGCTGGCTATCATGGTCGTTACCTCATGTATAGGACGACCAATGTATGGGGCCAGTATGGCCATCAGTGACCCAAAGGACATTGACGGGGCATTTTGCAACACTACGTCTCTCATGCTGCCTGTAAACTTTTCATTGTCCAGGCCACGAGTGTTCACATTAAACATGGACTGCCACATCCCCAGCTCCCAAATGATTTGGACCAACTCAGCATAGGTTTGCCATTTACTAACAATCTTGGGCAGTTCTCCAGCATTTGCCCACACGGTTCAGGCAGCTGCATTCACCCAGTCCATCAAGGAGTGATTACCTCACCCTTGTGCATATCTGCGGCTATTTTGCAGCCATTGTCTCAGGGATGGGTGTATGGTGGTGGAGGCCAACTTCTCCACCTCTTCACCAGAGCACATTACACTATCCATAACCCACATTACACTAGGTCCTATAACCACAACAGCCAAGCAGCCAGGGTCTCCCCATGTTTCTGCCTGAACTGTCTCCCCAAGTCAACCAATTCAACCTGGGTATACGGGACATAGGTAGTGAACTGGGTCACCTGTCGATCACCCACCAGTTGTCCGTCCAGTCCCATAGGCTGCTCGTGTCTCAATTTCCTGTGCAGAACAGATCATGCCTGGAGACGCGTGGTTTCCCCCAACTCACCATTGGGTTGGCCATCTTCCCTGGTGTGTGAGGCAGGAGTGGCTAGTCTCTGCACATCATCCTCCAGGACATTTATCCGTGCTTCCAACAACTTTGCTTTCTGCTGCAAATCTCGATCAGTTTTCAGCGGAGTGAGCAGTAGCCAGGCTCCGGTCAGCAGAGAAGTGGCCACCGGACACCACATGCTCAAGGATAGCCACCTTTCTTCCCCCTCCTAAGGGGTTTTGCATTGTAGTACCTGGTCTATGCTGCCTTGCAGTACAGTGAGCAGCAACCAGATCCCAGTCAACAGGAAGGTGGCCATAGGGCAGAGCACATTCAAAAGTAGCCATATTGCCTCCTTCTTCTAAGGGCTTTCGGCTCTTGTACCTGCTCAGAATCCTGTAGTAGACTATGCCAGTTGTCGAGCTCTTTTACCTGCCCATAATCTTGTTGACTGGGCCAATTGTCGAGCTAGGGCTGGGTCTGGAGCTCACAGACCCCTCAAGCTCGTTCACAGGCTGGGTCACAAACCCTTCACATGCCAGGCTGGGTCACCAGACCCCTCACATGCAGGTCTACGAGCTAGGTAACCAGCAAACAGGTCCTTGGACGCTGTAGGTTAGAGAGCATGGCTGCACGTGGCGGACGCCCAAGGCAGATGCCAGCCAAGCC
>NW_007745595.1:7468-8142 GCF_000696425.1 Galeopterus variegatus
GTTGGGGAAAGTACGAGCTGGTGGGCACGGGGACGGGCTGGGGGCAAGGGGGCAGGCTGGAGTGTGAAGTCCCAGCGGGGGTGAGGCTGAGGTGTAGACAGGGTGCAAGATGGGGTAAGGTGGGGCGCAGGCTGATGGGCTGGGAGGCAAACTGGGTGGGGACACTCTGGGGAGCAGGTTGAGGGGTAGACTGGCTGGGGGCCTTGGGGTGGGCAGGGATGCGGCCAGCCAGGGAGTGGACCAGAGTCCAGGGCGCGGCCCCTGATGGGGAGGGAGCCTTTGAGCATGTGTATGGGAGTCAGGCCTCCAAGGGACAGGAAAGTGTGTGAAGGAAGTTGCTGTGTAGCCGTGTGAGTGCGTGTGGGGTGTACGGGGGCTGTGGTGTGTGTGGTGTGTGTGTGGTGTTTGTGTGGGTGTGTGGTGGGGGTGTGAGGGGGTGTGGGGGAGTGAGGTATGTGGTGTGTGTGAAGTGGTGTGGGGAGGTCAGTGTATGTGTGTGGTGAGTGCTGTGTGTGTGGTGTAGCGGGTTTGGTGTGTGTGTGGTGTGATGTGTGGGTGTGTGTGGTGTGTGTGTAGTGTGTGTGTGGTGTGTGGTATTTGTGTGTGTGTGGCATTTGGGGTGTATGAGTGATGTGTGTGGTGTGGTGCTGTGGTGTGAGTGATGTGTGTGAGGT
>NW_007745595.1:13778-14579 GCF_000696425.1 Galeopterus variegatus
ACCAGCAGGACCACTAATAGGGTTCCCGTGGACCCACGCAGGAGAAAGAAGCCAGAACAGATGAAAAAAAGGAGCCATTCAGAGGCCAGTGAGTCATCACAAGGGACAGGTGCACAGCCTGTCCCATGGGAAGTGTTTGCAGCATGGGCAGTGGGGGAGATGGGCCCACCAAGGGAACACTGGGGCACAGCAAGGATAGCTGACTGGCACCCCAATCAGAGAAGGACCACTCAGAGGAGACTGGTCAGGAATATAGAATTGCATGGGGTGCAGTTTGATGAAAAGACTCAGGCCCAGATCAGAGTTTCTACACAACCTGGGTCTCTGGAGAGCAAGAAGTACCTATAAGGTCAACCATTAAACCTGAGCTGCACTAAAAGCCTTCCCTAGGGAATTAGCAGCCAAGCAGCAATTTAGCTCAACCACAGTGCTCAAGTACTGGTTCCCACAGGAAGTTCCCCTATTTTAGAAGTAAGCAAAGGACAAAAAATTAGTTCTGGCCCAGGCACATCACAAGCACCTCAGGGCCCACCCGGGGACCTGAGGCTTGGATCGGGGGACCAGACCCCTTTCCCACTACCAAGCACACAGCCTGCACCAAGGCACATGCCAAAAACATCGTCTCCATGTGGGTGGCCCACCTCCATGTGGGTGGCCCACCACAGCCACCACAATAACCACAGCTGCCACAAAAGTGGCTAGATGCCACAGCCACCACACAGATGTTCCACCAACCACTCAAGTGCATTAACACAAAGAGAGTCACCAGCAGAGACCAAAGAAAAGAAGAGGACGTCTCTC
>NW_007745596.1:0-931 GCF_000696425.1 Galeopterus variegatus
TTATCACCTTCCTCCTGGTATCGAGGTTATTTGTGTACCTGTCTTATCTCCCACACCAGAGTGTGAGCTCCTCGGGGGAGGAGCCCACAGCACATGGTTCACCTTTGAATCCCCCTGGCATGGACCGACTCCGGTGCCCGCCCGCAGACAGCTCTCTGGCAGGTTCAAGCGAACTCGGGAATGCTCCAACCACACTATTCCTAACCAGAAATCAGTTAGGCATTTTTCCAAACGGGTGGCCGCAGAGATGGTATCTGCCTCCCGGGAACAGGAAGTTTACCGGGGGCCAGAGCCCAGGGTGCGGTGGAGTGACAGTTGGCCTGGCCCACACTTCCCTGTCCTCCCAACTCTGGCCAGGGACACCCCTCGCCACCAGCCCCACCAGAGAACCATGGAGGGAATGGGAGGGTAGGCCGGCCCGCAGGCCCGAGGAAGCCCCACGCCGGGACAAGCAAGTGGGAAGGCTCAGTGAGGGGCCAAGCCGGGTGAGGAGTACAGGCTTGGCCGAGCCAGGCAAGAGCCATCACCACCCGAGAAAATAGAGGCAGCCCCGGGCCCGGTGAGTGGTCTGGTGGGACAGGTGGAAGCCGGGCAGGCATCCACCCTGCGAGCAGGGCCAGGCTGGGGGTCACTCACGGGGCTGGGCCGGGCCGGGTGGCTCTCTCTCCACCTCTGCATCATTGCCGTCCCTGTCCTCAGCTGCTGCCGCCTGGGGCTGCTCACTCAGTCCTGTGGCGTGGCTTGGGCACTCCCAGGAATCTTCTTTTATGCCGGCCCAAAACCTCGAATCCTGAATAGGGCAGCTGGCTGCCTTCAGCGCGGCCCCAGCCTCTGGGATCCTGGCAGCCTTTCCAGTGGCCCCAGCGCCATGTTCCCTATTTAGAAACTCGCTTTTGCAGCTAAGAAACAGTTCTTTTCCTGCTCCACACTT
>NW_007745596.1:1043-14574 GCF_000696425.1 Galeopterus variegatus
AAGGACAAAGTGGCGGTAAGCCCCCACGACCGGCCACCAGCAGCGGTTCTCCCTTAAGAGATGGCAAGAGGAAGGTCCACAAGTTTCCTGGCTTCCTAAGGCCCAATGGCCGCCTTTTCCACCTCAGCTACTCAGCGCCAGCTGCCGCAGCAACTGCCATCTTGTCCCCTCAGTACGTGGGAATCCACAGAGATGCTCCTGAAAGCAGCCTGGGTTCTGGAGTGCTCTCTGAGTCGAGCACTGGCTGCTCCATCCTGGGCTGGGGACTGGGGGCACCGTCAGCGGGGAAGGTGCCTCAAAGTCACCCTTGCATCTGAACTAGAACCAGGATTTCTTTTAATCATTTATGTTAAAATCTTGTTTACAAATGTGGTTTCTCCATAATGGACGTAGGAATCAGAGAATGTTAGACTTGGATCCATGATAAGATTTTAGAAGTGAATACAAAATAATTATAGGCTCCAATACAGACAGGTTACCTAATCCAGACTGAGAAGACAATGGAGAATTGTTCCCAGAATAATGTCTATAGAACTTTGCCCAGATTAGTCTGAAATGAATACTCAGGAAAATGCACAGATCTCTCTATCTTAATTTTAGCTTGAAAGCCTGTTTCAGAACAGCAGTCATTACTAGTTCTCCAGACCATTAACCTTCCATTAGGATGGGAAAGAAAGTAGTGTTTTGAGACTATCATACACAGAGGAGAATTGACTCTGGAGTATCTAGATATTTGTATGGAAAAAACGAAATGACTTCTATCTCACTTGATACACAAAATTTAACTTAGATGGATCATTTACTTAAATATTAGTGCTAAAACCATAAGGCTTCTAGAATACTAGTTGAATATTTTCAGAACTTTAGGATAGGAAAAGATTTCTTAGAACACAAAAGGCTTTAACAAAGGAAGAAAACAAATAAATTAGATTTTATCAAAATAAAAAAACTTTGGGTCATGAGAAGATGATAGGGCAAGCCTTATTTTTAGTGAGAATACTTGCAAAACAATTCTGACAAAGAATTTGTTTCAAGAAAATATATAGAAATATTTTTAGCTGTGGAGTGGCATGGTCATGTTTTTATTTGAATATATCACTCTGGTAGCTATATTGGATGAATTTTAAGAAAGTAGAATGAGAAACAGGAGAAAAGTAGGACACTGTGATAGTCATCCAAGTAAGAGGTGATGAGAGACTAGTATATAAGAGGTGGTTCCATATGGAAAATTCTCTGAAGTCTTTGAATGTAGGGAGGACATGTATTTTTAGTTCCTTCTTATGAAACTCATTTATACTGATGTTTGGGATCCAAGAATAAGATGTCCACAAACAGATGAAAGAAGGGAAACCATTATTCCTGGTATAGTAAGAGAGATGACCGCCAAATCTGACTACTCTAGATTTATGGCAATTAGCACATGTTTTCATTCACTGAAGACAAGAGGAAGGGGAAATAGGAGGAACAGGAAATACGATGTGACTGCAAGGAAGATATTTCACTAAGCACTTTTCAGTTCTTGGATGAATGTCTAAAGTTCAGAAAAATGCATTCATGATTAATCATTTTCAGTCCTCAAAAGATGATTTAAGGTTAGGCAAGTACAGGAAGAGGACACTGCAGTTTTGAATTTAACAAGAAAACAGTTTAGGTCAGTCAACGAAAAGTACATTCTCTTGTGTCTTTGTTACATAAGGGTTGCAGAAAGGTCTTAACTCTCTTTACACATTTCTAAATGTTAGTTATTGCCCCTTATTTCTTCAAATTTTTTTCTATACCAGTGTTTTTCTTCTTTCCCGTGGGACTCAAATGACAACAATATTAGATAGACCTTTTTGATATTGCTCCTCATCTTTCCAAGGCTGTGTTCATTTTTTTCAATCTTTTTTCTCTGTTTTTCAGATAGGATAATTTCTGTTGTTTTTTAATTAATTTTAACTTCTCAATATACATTGTAGTTGATTTTCATGTCCCTTCATCCGTTCCTCTTTCCTCCTCCCTCTCCTCTCCCCAGTTACATCATTTCTGTTCACTTGTCTTAACAAGTTCAAGGAATTGTGATTGTTGTGTCTTCTCCCCCTGCCCACTTTGTTTGTATCTTTATTTATTTATTTATTTTTAGCTCCTACAAATAAGCGAGAACATGTGATATTTCTCTTTCTGTGCCTGACTTGTTTCACTTAACATAATTTTCTCTAATTCCATCCATGTTGTTGTGAATGGTAGTATTTCATTCCTTTTTATAGCAGAGTGGTATTCCATCGAGTAGATATACCACAGTTTCCTTATCCACTCATCTGATGATGGACATTTGGGCTGGTTCCAACTCTTGGCTATTGTAAATAGTGATGAAATAAACATTGAGGAACAGGTATCCCTTTGGCATGATGATTTCCGTTCCTCTGGGTATATTCCCAACAGTGGAATAGCTGGGTCATATGGTAGATCTGCAATTGTTTGAGGAACCTCCATACCACTTTCCATAAAGACTGCACCATTTTGTAGTGCCACCAACAATGTATGAGAGTTCCTTTTTCTCTGCAACCTCTCCAGCACTTATCATTCTCAATCTTTTGGATATTAGCCATCCTGACTGGAGTGAGATGGTATCTGAAAATGGTCTTGATTTGCATTTCCCAGATGCTGAGTGATGTTGAGCATTTTTTCATGAGTCTGTTGGCCATTGGTATATCCTCCTTTGAGAAATGCCTATTCAGCTTCTTTGCCCCCCCCCTTTTTTTTTCCGTTTTTGTCTTTTTTCGTGTCCGGCAATGGATCGCAACCCTCAATGTCGCGCCCGTACCGGACCGGGACTGGCAACGGGATCACAACCCTTGGTGTCGCGCCCGCACCTTGCTCAGCCAGTGAGCGGGAACCGGTCTGTATGTGGGATCCGAACCCTTGGCGGGAGCGCCGCCGCACTCCCAAGCAGCACACAGTAGCAGTGCACCACTGGGCCGGCCCCCTTCTTTGCCCCTTTTTAAATTGGGTTACTTATTTTTTTTTTGCTGTAAAGTTATTTGAGTTCCTTATATATCCTGGACATTAATCCTTTGTCAGATGTATATTTTGCAAATATTTTCTCCCACTCTGTTGGTTGTCTTTTCACTCTGCTGATTGTTGTTTTGCTGTGCAGAAACTTTTTAGTTTGATGTAATCCCATTTGTTTATTTTTCCTTTGGTTGCCTGTGCTTTTGGGGTTGTATTCATGAAGTCTGTACCCAATCCTACTTGAGTGTTTCCTCTCTCTTTTTTGTAAGGAGTTTTATTGTTTCAGGATGTATATTTAATTCTTTAATCCATTTTTATTTTGGTATATGGTGAGAGGTTCAGGTCTAGTTTCATTCTACTACATATGAATATCCAGTCTCTCCAGCACCATTTGCTGAAGAGGCAGTCTCTTCCCCAGTGTGTAGACTTGGTGCCTTTGTCAAAGATCAGATGGCTGTAGGTGTATGGGTTGTTTTCTGGGTTCTCTATTCTGTTCCATTGATCCATGTGTCTGTTTTAATAACAGTACCATGCTGTTTTTGTTATTACCACTCTGTAATATGGTTTAAAGTCAAGTAGTGTTATGCCTCCAGCTTTATTATTTTTTTTCTCAGAATTGTTTTGGCTATTTGTGGTCTTTTGTTATCCCATATAAATGTCTGGATAGTTTTTTTGATTTCAGAGAAAAATGTCATTGGAATTTTGATGGGGATTGCATTGAATCTGTAGATCACTTTGGGTAATATGGACATTTTCAAAATGTTAATTCTTCTGATCCAAGAGCATGGGATATCTTTCCATCTTCTTGTGTCCTCTTTAATTTCTCTCAACAGTGGTTCATACTTCTCTTCAAAGAGATTTTTCACATCCTTGGTTAACTTTATTCCCAAGTATTTTATTTTGGGGGTCTATTGTAAATAGGCTAGCTTTCTTGATTTCTTTTTCTGCATGTTCACTGTTGGAGTATAGAAATGCTACTGATTTTTGTGTGTTGATTTTGTATCCTTCAACTTTGCTGAAATCATTTATCAAATCTGGGAGTTTTTTTGTAGAGGCTTTAGGCTGTTCAATATATAGGATCATATAATCTGCAAACAGGGACAGTTTGACTTCATCTCTTCCAATGTGGATGCCCTTTATTTCCTGCTCTTCTCTGATTGCTCTGGCTAGTACTTCCAAGACTATGTTGAATAGGAGCGGTGAGACTGGGCATCCTTGTCTAGTTCCTGTTCTTAAGGGAAACGTTTTCAGCTTTTCCCCATTCAGAATGATATTGGCAGTGGGCTTATCATATATGGCTTTAATTGCATTGAGATACTTTCCATCTGTACCTAACTTGTAGAGAGTCTTTATCATAAAAGAATTTTGAATTTTGTCAAATGTTTTTTCAGCATCTAGAGAGATGATCATATGGATTTTGTCTTTGCTTTTATTGATGTGGTGGATCACGTTAATTGATTTGCATATGTTGAACCAGCCTTGCATCCCTGGGATGAATCCCATTTGATCTTGGTGTATAATTTTGTGTATGTGTTGCTGTATTCTATTAGCTAGTATTTTATTGAGGTTTTTTGCATCTATATTCATCAAGGATATTGTCATGTACTTTTCTATTTTTTTTGTATCTTTGTCTGATTTTGGTATCAGGATGATGTTTGCCTCATAGAATAAGTTAGGGGGAATGGACTCTGTTTCAATCTTTTGGAATAGTTTGTAGAGAATTGGTATCATTTCCTCTTTGAACGTTTGGTAGAACTCTGCAGTGAATCCATCCAGTCCTGGGCTTTTCTTTGTTGGGAGACTTCTGATAATAGATTCAATCTCTTTTATTGTTTTTGGTCTGTTCAGATTTTCTATATCTTCTTGGCTCAGTTTTGTTACTTTATGTGTGTCCAGAAATTTATCCATTTCCTCCAGATTTTCAAATTTGTTGGCATATAGTTGTTTATAGTAGTTGCTAATGATTCCTTGTATTTTTGAGGTATCAGTTGTAATATCACCTTTTTCTTTTTTCTTTTTTTTTGTCTTTTTTGAGACCGGCTGCACCGCGCTCAGCCAGTGAGCACACCGGCCATCCTTATATAGGATCCGAACCCGCGGTGGGAGTGCTACTGCGCTCCCAGCGCCACACTCTCCCGAGTGCGCCACGGGCTCAGCCCACCTTTTTCATTTCTAATTTTTGTTATTTGAGTCTTCTCTCTTCTTTTCTTAGTTAGCCTTGCTCGATGTTTGTCAATTTTATTTATCTTTTCAAGACACCAACTTTGTGTTTCATTGATCTTTTGTATCATTTTTTTGGGTTTCTATTTCATTTAGTTCTGCTCTGATCTTTTTTTTTTTCTTTTTTTCTTTTTGGCTTTTTCCGTGTCCGGCAACGGATCGCAACCCTCAGTGTCGCCCCCACACCGGACCAGGACCGGCAACGGGATGGCAACCCTCGGTGTTGCCCCCGCGACTCGCTCAGCCAGTGAGCGGGAACCGGTCTGCATGTGGGATCCGAACCCTCGGCGGGAGCGCCGCTGTGCTTCCCAAGCGGTGCACTAGCGCAGTGCGCCACCGGGCCGGCCATAGTTCTGCTCTGATCTTAATTATTTCTTTCCATCTACTAACTTCAGGTTTGGATTGTTCTTGTTTTTTTAGTTCTTTAAAGTGAAGTGTTAGGTTGTTTATTTGCCATCTTTCTGTTCTTCCGAAGTAAGCATTTAATACGATAAATTTCTGCCTTAGTACTGCTTTTGCTGTATCCCACATACTTTGGTATGATGTGTCATTATTTTCATTAGTTTGAAGAAATTTTTTGATTTGCTGTTTAATTTCTTCTTGGACCCATATGTCATTAAGTAGAATGCTGTTTATTTTCAATGTGTTTGCATGGTTTCCATAGTTTCATTTGTTATTGATTTTAATTTTAATCCATTGTTATCTGAAAAAAATCATGGAATAATTCCAGTTTTTTAAAATTTGTTGAGACTTGATTTGTGACCTAACCCATGGTCTATCCTGGAGAATGATCCATGTGCTGATGAGAAGAATGAATATTTTGAGGTTGTTGGATGGAATGTTCTGTAGATATCTGCCAAGTCCAATGGTCTAAAGTGTTGTTTTGATTTTGTGTTTCTCTGCTGATTCTTTGCCTAGATGGTCTGTCCAATATTGAGAGTGGGGTGTTCAGGTCCCTTGTTATTATGGTGTTAGTGTCTATCTCATTCTTTAGATCTAATAGTGTTTGCTTCGTAAATCTGGCTGCTCTGATGTTGGCTGTATATATATTTATGATTGTTATGTCTTCTTGATGGATAGATCCTTTAATCATTATATAGTGGCCTTCTTTATCTCTTTTTATGGTTTTTGCTTTAAAGTCTATTTTATGAGATACTAGAATAGCTACTCCAGCTCATTTTTCATTTCTATTTGCATGGCATATCTTTTCCCATCCTTTAACTCTTAGTCTATGTGTGTATTTACTGGTGAGGTGAATCTCTTGAAGGCAGCATATTGTTGGGCCCATCTTTTTAATCCAGTCAGTCAGTCTGTGTCTTTTGAGTGGGAAATTTAATCCTTTTAAATTTGTAGTTATTATTGAAAGGTATTGACTTAGTCTTCACAGTTTATCAATTTTTGTTTAGATGTCTTAAATATCTTTTGTTTCTTTTTTTCTGATTTTATGTTTGTCTTCTGTGTTTGTAGATTTTTTGAGGTGGTAGATAAATTATTTTTTCTCTTTATTTTTGGCATTTTTGTTTTAATGGTAGGTTTTGTTCTTTCTTGAGTATTCATGACAGTTGATAGAGTTTGCATGTGTTATCCCCATGAAAACTCATGTGGAAATCTGATCCCCAATGTGGCAGTCTGGACGCTGTTTGAACCATGGGGGAGGATCCCTCATGAATGGATTAATGCTCTCCCTAGGTGGGGGGATTAATGAGTGAGTTCCCATGAAAGCTGGTTGTTTAAAAGAGCCTTGCACCTCCTCTCTCTCTTTCTCTTGCTTCCTATTGCCATGTGATCTGCTTGTACCCACCAGCTGCCTGCTGCTTTCTGCCATGAGTAGAAGCAGCCTGAGGCCTGTGCCAGATGCAGATGTCCCAGAATCATAAGCCAAATAAAACCTCTGTTCTTTATAAATCACCTAGTCTCAGGTATTTCTGTTATAGCAACACAAAATGGACTAGTAGAGAAGTGATGGTTCTTTTTCAGGTATCAAACCCAGTACTCCCTTGATAGTTCCTTGTAAGGTTCATCATGTGGTAGTGAAGTGTAGTTTTAGTTTGTCTGAGAAATATACTATTTGTCCTTCATTTTGGAAGGATAGCCTTGCTGGGTAAAGTACTCTTGGTTGGCAATTTTTGTCCTTTAGTATTTTGAATACATCATCCCATTGTTTTCTGGCTTTTAGGGTTTCTGATGAAAAGTCTGATGTTAGTCTGATTGGGGCTCCCTTATAGGTGACTTGCCGCTTCTCCTTTGCAGCTTTTAAGATTCTTTCTTTGTCTTTGAGTTTTGCCAGTTTGATTATAACACATCTTGGAGAGTACCTTTTGGGTTGAACATGTTTGGGGATCTTGGGGCCTCCTGAATCTAAAGATTTCCTCTCATTTCTGACATCATTGCCTTAAGAGGAAGGGAGATTGGAGCAAAAACCTAAATATCCTTTGCAATCAAAATTTCGCTTTTCTGTAGTTAGCGTAACGTATTTTATATATATATGTATATATTACATATGATATACTGTATGATATATTATATTATATCATATCATATTATATTATTTTATATTATATTACAATATATGAATCATATATAATATCAAGTATATGTAATAATTTATTTGCCTTGTTCTTCTTTTGTTAATTCAAATTCCCAACCTTTGACATTTTTATTAAGAAAATAATCAGAATTGGTATTATTGTAAGTATAAAGTAGATTTCTCATTTAAGCTTGAATTTAGTATGACACAGTAAAGAGCTCCATGTTTTGGAAAGAAATGGGCCTGGGATCTAATCCAAGTTCTGCTATTTTCTTCTGCTTTTTGCTGTTCGTGCAAGTTGTCTAACTTCTCTGAATCTTCAGTTTCCTCATCTACGTAATGGAGGTAATAAATAATAGGTGAATTAAATAAAGTATTGCATGGAAGATGCTAGTGTAATATCTGGGACAGAGTAGCCCCTCAAAAATATTTATGATATTAGCTAAATGTATTAAGCAATTATGATATTCCAAGTAAAATTTCTTCACAGTCAGTATTTCTTCTCCTCCTCACAATAACCCCAGGAGCCCAGAACTTTCACTATCCCAGTTTTATAGTTGAGGAGACCCAGACTCACTGGGATTAAGTAGCTTGCCCAAAGACCACACAGCAAAAAGAAAGCAATGGAACTTGTGTTTGAATAAGTCTCTCAGATGCTGGGGTGGAGCATATGCCTGCACGCTACAGGGTACCTCAAACAAGACCTGCTAGTTCCTTTCCCCAATCATCCTCCCGTATGGATTTTAAAAGGACATCACTGGCCTGAATTCTGCTCCGAAGAAGGCTTGACTCTTGAACCATCCCACCATATGATCCACCCACCAGCCATCCAGAATTTTCCACATACTATGCTTATTCTTTCTGAGCCATTTCTCTCATCTTTAGATTTTTTTATTCTAGATGCTCAGAGAGTTTTTTTCTCTTCCTTTTCCTCTTTTGTCCTTTACCCACACTATTGATATTTAGCTCCTTTACTGAGGAGTCGGACCCCTGTCCTGGTCCCTCATTTTTCTTTCTCTCAGTCCTCAAGCTTTCCCCTCCCTACCCACTGATATCTTCCAGCTTCAGCCATGCCTGCACAGAAGGGACCTGTGGCCACCTCCATTTCTGACAGAAGAAAGAGAGCTTCTGGCTTCTGAATTCAGCACACAGTGCTCTGAAGTCAGGAAGCTAAACCTTCTGAGACTCAGTTTGCTGTTGCTGCAGTCATAGGGAGGATCACAGATGTTTGCTTGCATGAAATCCAAACAAAGGAGATTAAAGAGAGGGCCTGAAGCATTTATTTTTAGGATACAAAACAGCAAACTGGCAAAATGTAGAAACGCTGCTCTGCTTGTCTGCAAAAGGAGTGTTTTAATACCAATTGCTTGGGGAAACGCATACACACACACACACACACACACACACACACACACACACATTGAAAATAAGGCCCAACTAACCCAGCTCCACTGAGCTGTCTAAAAATGGCATCAGATAAAGAAGAAAGTAGTGGGTTCAATGTAAATACCTACTTCCTTCAAAATTCTATAAATGCTTTGAGGTTATAAACAATAGAGAAATATTAAACTCTTCATTGAAAGCCAGTTTTGGGCAAAGTCAAAGACGATAAAAAGAAAAGAGGTGACGAAGAGCTGCAGCCTCAAGACTGGCCCTGAATACACTATTTGTTAAGCTCTTTTTACATTGCAGGCACAGCTTGTTACCTTTTATTTAGTATCTCACTTTATCCTCACAACGATTTAATAAGAGGTAAATTATTACCTACATTTTACGGATGAGAAAATTGAAGCTTCAATTATTAAGTATCAGGGCAATAGACACACACCCAATTTTTTCCATAGCCAGGAGTCTTGCCCAGCTCTGCAGAATCCCAAAGTCCATGCTCTTAGCCTCTATGCTCTTCTCTTAAAAAGCCATGTTTTGTTGACATGCTCCCTTGTGAAATTAGTGTCTAGCTGTGGTGGGGGAAAATGAGGGCTCCCAC
This sequence comes from Galeopterus variegatus, assembly GCF_000696425.1. NCBI lineage: Eukaryota > Metazoa > Chordata > Mammalia > Dermoptera > Cynocephalidae > Galeopterus > Galeopterus variegatus. Next base: position 10,769 of record NW_007745596.1, read on the forward strand.
TCCAGGAAGGGGCAGACATCTGAAAAGTAGTGGTCGAGTCTGTTGTTTTTAGCCTCTTTCCTATTGTAGCCATATGACTTTTATCTGTGGACTGTTAAATATTTATTCCCTCTTTCTGTGCTAGAAATGGGAATCCATTTAAACATGCAAGTGAGCTTTATTTTTACTTACTTTGTACCAACCCCTTCACCTCTGATTTTTAAAAAAAATAAATTTTATTGTAGATATTTGAGGTTTACAACATGATGTACGGGATATATGTAGATACATAGATAGCAAAATGGTTACTATAGAGAAGCAGATTAACATCTCTATCATCTCACATAGTTACTTTATTATTGTGACAAGAGCAGTTAAAATCTACTTATTTAACAAAAATCCCTAATACAATACAATTTTACCAATCTTAGTCCTCATGTTAGACATGAAATCTCTAAGTGTATTCATCCTACATATCTGCTGGTTTGTTTCCTTTGACCTACATCTTTCCACTTCTCCCCCTACCATGGCTGTGGTAACCACTGTTTCATGCTGTATCTATGTATTTGAACTTTAAAAAAAAAATTCTGCATATTATTGAGACTGTGCAATACTTTTGCAATTTTTTTTTCTCTGTCTTATTTCACTTAGCATAATGTCCTTTAGTTTCATCCATGTTGTGGCAAATGACAGATATCCTTTTTAAAGGCCGAATAATATTCCATAATATATACATATCACATTTTCTTTATCTATTCATCTATCAATGGACTTTAAGTTGTTTCCATATCTTGGCTATGGTGAATAATGCTGTAATGAACATGGGAGTGCAGATATCTTTATGAGGTAGTGATTTCATCTTTTTTTGGGTATATGCCCAGAAGATCTTCACTCCTTATTTTAAAGCAAAAAAGGCAAAAACTTTATTATTAAGCTTCAGAATATGTGAAAATGTTCATACTGGCAGTAGAATTTAACTATAGTGATCAAACAAGAAAACATTGTTTTCTTGGTCAAATCTCTTTCTGGGATGGTATTCTTACAACTAGTATACTGCAAACTCAATTCTGGTGCTAATCATCTGGAGTTAATGCAGATGCTTCAGGTTAAGAACTTGGTCCTTCACAAGGCTATTCTCCCTTTAAAAGCCAGCCACACTTCAGGAGTCTCCAGGCCACCCATGCTTCTGACCAACTGACTACAAGTTCAGGGGTACCTCAAGTTTTGGTAATTTGCTAGGATGATATAAAGAACTCAGGAAAGTGCTATACTTAAAATCACATCTTAACTGTAAAGGATGCAAATAGGGACTAGCCAAATGGAGAAATGCATAAGAAAATGACTAGGAAGGTACCAAATATAGAGCTTCCACACTCTTCCTCCACAGAATTAGGGTCCATCATACTTAACCAACCAAGAAGCTCCACTGAGCCTCTGTGTCCAGTTTTTTATTGGGGTTTCACTACATAGGCATGATTGGTTGAATGCTGACCGCATGATTGAACTTAATCTCCAGTCCCCTTGGACTCCTTGGAGGTTGGGCAGGCTCAAAGTTCCAAACCTCTAATTACATGGTTGGTCTTTCTGGTAACCAGCCCCTATCCTTAGTTATCTCATCTCATTAACATAAACTCAGGTGTGACCCAAGGGCCTTATGAATAACAAAGACTTCTATCACTCAGAAAATGCCAAGGAGTTTAGAAGGTCCATGTGGAGAACCCAGAGTAAAGGCCAGACAAATTCTTTATCACCCAATAGATGGGTTGAAGCACTTTGTTCACTTTGGGATCTTTAGAACTGAATGAGTACACCTAAAGAAGTTCTCTTGGTTAAATGTAGGTGACTGCATTATCTATTTTTCAAATGAGAATTCTTTTTTTGAAATCAAGGGGGTGGTGGTACCATATAGATGGGGATGGCAGACAGCAGGCATGTACAGGGCATGTTATGGGTAAACTGGGACTTTTGACCACCTTAATTTATATTTCACTCCCAAGAGAGTGTGAAGGGTTTAGGACGAATGTGTAAATTCTTGGAGCCCTCCTTGGTATGACAAGAACTTATCTTGCTTCTGCTAGTTATTATGTTTGAAACTGAGGGAGACTTAGAGGAATGACAGTATGTGTAAAATTAGAGCAAGCTTGACACGGTAGACTGTCTTATTTGTAGTGGACAAAAACTCCACAGCAGATGGCTCAAGTTATTCTTATTCCACGTAGGTGATAATATATATAATATTTTCTCTCTCTCTCTTTTTATTTTACATTCAGAAACATTTATTGAACATATACTCCATACGTAGCAAACTGTAGGCCTCTGAATGGGATACCAAAAACATTTCCTATTGTTCACCCTTGGGGAGCCTGCTGGCACACAGGAGCTCAGGAATCTGGCATCTATATGTCTGAAGTGTCAAGCCTGGAGACTTTCCCTAGAATCCAAGAGGTCAGCATAGGTCACAGATGTCTACTTATAGAGTGACAGAAGTCTCCTTATCCATCTGGAATTCCATCAGGAGAGTCGTCTATCTATATACCACAGACAAGTTCAGAATGGATTGCCTTCCCTCGACAAATAATTTGCTTGTAACTCTGTAATCCATTAAATATATGACACCTTACTTGTTTGCTTTCTTGGTCACTACTTAAGAGAAAGGCTCTCAAATCACTTATCTTAAATGTGTTTCCTCTTTCCAGCCTAACCTTATATCATTCCTTTCTCTCCCAGACCTTTTCACAGTGTCTTGTGGAATTCTGCCTGCAATTAACAAACTGGTCTTTATCCTACATCTTTTTCATATATATATGTTCTTTTGTCATTATAAGTCAAGTATTTATTGAATCTCTAATATAATCTCTTTTTAAAAGTATGGTACATTTGTTACCTTTGTGAACTGATATTGATACATTATTATTAACTAAAGTATACTTTAAGGTTGTCGCTTTTTGTAGTACAAATCTATGGATTTTGCCGAATGCATATTGTCATGTATTCGCCATTACAGTATCGTACAGAATAGTTTTACTGCCCTAAAAATCTTCTGTGCTTCACCTATTCATGCCTCCCTCTCTCTCTCCTCCCCTGAGACCCCCCCAATGATATATATGTATACACACACACACATATATATGGAAATATATATATATTTCCATTACCTCAGATATTTATCATTTCTCTGCTATATAACATTCTCTTTTTCACTTATGGCCTGTTCTGAAATCTTAGGGTATGACAAGGTTTTTCAAGCCAAAAGGCAATTAGGAGCCTCCCCCTGACCATCATCACTGCACCTGTGAAGGTGATCATTTTGCCTGTGCCCTACAAAGCCAGTCACATTCACATGCTTCAAAGTTAATTAGCTACCAAATACACAGAGTTCATGACTGCATCTCCATTTTTTCCTGCATGTGAGTGCCTAAAACATCTAGATTTCTTTTTTTTTTTTTTTTAAAGTAAAGCAATTTAATTTCCCAGAGGTGGGAGTCCATGGTAATAGTGATATGTTGGTTTACTTCTGAACATTTATACAACTGATCAGTGGTAGAATTAAATCTCTATTATTCTTCTAATATGAAAGCTTCTTTTTTTTTTATATTTTTATTTTGTCAATATACAATGTATATAATTATTATGGCCCATCACTGACACCTCCCGCCCTCCTCCCTCTCTCCCCTCCCCCCCAAGAATGTCCTTTCCGTTTGCTTGTTGTAACAACTTCAAAAAAAGTATAGTTGTTATATCTTCTTCCCCACCGCCCCCTCCGGTTTTTTTGTTTGTGTTTGTGGGTAAATTAATTTGTTTATTTTTTTAGCTCCCACCAATAAGTG
>NW_007745597.1:0-1025 GCF_000696425.1 Galeopterus variegatus
CCACACTCAGCCAGTGAGCACACCGGCCATCCCTATATAGGATCCGAACCCATGGCCTCGGCGCTCCCAGCACTCTCCTGAGTGAGCCACGGGGACGGCCCTTATACTACTTTTTTCAATCAAAACATTCTCTAGTAAAATGAAAGCAGCCAATTCTTCCTGAACACAATCCATGTTGTGATTCGATTTGTATGTTTCTATGCCTTTATTTGTATTAATTCCTAAAACTGTAATGTAATTTCTTCTTCCTTCCTCTCTTAGATGCTTAAACCCTGTTCACCCTCAAGACCCACCCCTGAAACTTCTCTCAATATACCACCAACCCCTTATAGAGATGATTGCTCCCTTCTCACAACATCCAAAGCATTAAACTGCACCACTCTCATTTTCTCCCTTGACATCCCCATGATGTATTAGTTTCCTAGAGCTGCCATAACAAACTACCACAAACTGGAGATTTAAAATAACAGAAACTTATTTTTTCATGCTTCTGTAGGCTAGAAGTCCAAAATCAAGGTGTCAGCAGGGCCATGTCTTTCTCTTAGTGTTTGGTGTTGCCAGCAATCTTTGGTGTTTCTGGGCTTGTAGATGCATCCCTCCAATCTCTGCCTCCATCATCACATGGCAATTTCCCTTGTCTCTGTGTCTCTTCTTCTCTTATAAGGACACCAGTCATTACTGGATTAGGACCCACTCTAACCCAATATGACCTCATCCTAACATGATTACATCTGCAAAAAGCCTATTTTCCAAATAAGGTCACATTCTTAGATACTTGGGTTAGGACTTCAACATATCTTTTTTAAGGAATACAATTCAACCCATGGAAATGTGCATATGTGACATGTCACCCTTATTCAATAGCAAACTCCTGGAAACCAGGCACTCTAGCTGCTTCCTATTTTCCCTTACTGAAAATGTCCCCTCCTACCCTTCTACCCACCGAATCTCCTCACGGGACTTAGTTCAGATAAAGAATTTCTTTAACATATTTTGTTTAATGAATAGAAAACTAAAGACATAGG
>NW_007745597.1:5639-8675 GCF_000696425.1 Galeopterus variegatus
ATGACTAGCTCCAGCCCATGAAAAATGAGTGGGTGTGATGTGTGTCACTTCCATGCAGAGGCGGGGGCAACTCCTGCATAACCTCCCAGCTCTCTCATTTCCTATGAGGAGATCATGGACACCATGCTGGTTTGAAGGCAGAGCCATGTGATGGAAGCGGCAGAGATCATTAAGTCCCCATCTGGAGGCCAGATACCCTGGAAAATCTTCTGGGGGCAACTCCTGCATAACCTCCCAGCTCTCTCATTTTCTATGAGGAGATCATGGACACCATGCTGGTTTGAAGGCAGAGCCATATGATGGAAGCGGCAGAGATCATTAAGTCCCCATCTGGAGGCCAGATACCCTGGAAAATCTTCTCATTGCCATGGGATTTTGCACAAGCAAGAAACAAACCTTCTTCAAGTTAAGCCACTGAGATTTGGAAAATAATTTGGTACCGTACCATAGCCTATCCCAGTATACTCTTTCCTAAACTCATTTGACCACAGCATTTTTTATTCTCATAAAAATAATTAATATCATAGAAAAATTATTACAGAGAAACAACTTGGGAATCACAATACCATCCGAAATAAAGTTTTGCCAGGAACCATGGCTGTAGCATTTTGAATTCTCAGCACAGTGAATCCTTAAATACTGTTCAGCGTGTAAGAAAGATAGAGAAATAATCCAGAGAGTCAATTCAAAAGTGTAATAGACGTACTAAAATCCAGATAATGGGGTTGGAAATCGAAAAACCTGAGTTCTCTCTGCTTCTGCTTTCCCCACTAACTTTCTCAATTTTGTAGAGCAAATGTTGTCTGCTCCTTCAATAATTCATACAACAAGTATTTATTGAATGCATCCTGAGGGCACCACATGTCATGAGACACAATTTGTGATCCATACTCTACCTCCTTCCTCCCTGATAACCATTCTGGTGGGCTGTCTTCTCCACCAAAGCATGCATTGCCTGTCTTAGTCTCTTGGCATTTACCTCAAACTTCCCTGTGTTGATAGATACCCATTCACTTCTGCAGAAGAAAAGACTTAAATGATGTGGCTTACCACACCTCCCAATGTTTAGGTTGCTATGCCCCGAAGCCCAGAACCTTGGCCATAGCTGATTGCATCATGATCACTGTGGGGCCAAAGGTAGCAGCAGCAAACCACAGGGGAATTGGAGCCATATGGTGACCTGTCCTGAGAGCCCTTCCAGCAGAGGCACTGTACACTGGATTCCAACCAGAGGCCCAAATACACCTTCTCTCTTGTGAAGCTTGGAAGTCAGAAAAATAGCCAAGCAAGTGGTAGCAAGAGAAGAAGCAATTGCAATCAGAGTGGAAACTGAGATCAAGACAAGAGATAAAACTATGGCAAAGGCTTGTGAAAAGTCTAGCTCGTTACATAGCTGGAGATGTACGGAGCCAATGAAGCTATGTATGGTGCAGCTTGAGTGATGCTCCAGATCTCCATGGCTCCTAGCTGTGACATCACTGAGACAGTGGCCTGAATGTTCTCACACTTCCTCTGAGGCAACCTGAGCCCACCACAATCCTTTGGCACCTGAAGAAGGCTTGCTGCTACTCATCGAACTCATATTCCAATTTGCTTGAGGGGAGTGACTGGTGCTAATCAGTTTATTAAGCCCTCCGTCATGTTAACCACAGAGTTATGCATGTAGTAGATGCAAACTAATTAACTTCAGAAATATTTACTGAGATACCTATTCAGCCTCAGCTGCAGACAGCATTTAATGGGGCAGAAAAGTTCTGGATTCTTGGAGTTCATATTCTAATACTAATTCTAAGTCCAATGCTTGATTGGTTGGATGAGGAGACTATTAAGCACAGTTCTTGGTAACATGGGAAAACTATTTTAACATGGAAGGCAAGACATGAGGCACCTAATGAACCATTTGTACCACTTGGAGTCAAAATCTTCCTTCTTTGATAACTACTATTTATCAAGCTCCTACTATGTGCCAGGCACACTACTGGGTACTTACAAGTTCTCCCTAACTTCATCCTGCTAAGAATGTCATCTTTCCTATTTCACAGGTGAGGAAATGGAAGTCCAGAGAGTTTAAATAATTGCCCAAAGCCTCACAGTGTGTGGGTCACAAAGCCATAATTCAAATTCTGTTTTTCCTGGTTCTTTCTAAGTTCATGCTCTTCTGACTGTGCTACACTTAGAGAAAAAAGATGAGCTTTTTAGCCATGGAACAGAGAAGTGACAGCCGGGGTGGAAAAGTACACTGTTGTACCATATTTTTACTCTGTGCAATTCATAGTAATCTGACAGCAGAAGATTATTTTCCAGAGTGAGTTTCTCATATAGCAAGGAAAGAAAAGTTATTCAAAAGTGGAAAAGAGATACTAAAAACCAGATAACTGGGTTGGAAATCGAAAAACCAGAGTTCTCTCTGCTGCTGCTTCCCCCACTAACTTTTTCAATTTTGTAGACCAAAATTACTATCAGATTCTACTCATATCTTTTTATTTCAGCATGAAAAAAAAAAGAAAAAAGAATTGGCAAGAGCATACTGAATATTGTGTTTTAAGACAATTAAAAATATTTAATGGAAGGTAACTTTGTCCCATATATTCCTTTCTACAGAAATAGGTCCAACTGTTTGCCACAAAAAAATTCCCTACATGCCATCACTAAAACCAATTTCTATTTATTATTGGGAAAGTATAACAAATCTATGTCAACCCATTCATTCTATAATTGAAGTTGTAAAATGTGTTATGTTTACATGCTCTAATAATGTTGCAAAAAATTAAGCAATGAAAAATGCTGCAATTATTATTTCTTCAAAGGAGAAAATATGTGTAATCCTATAATAGAAGTCACAGTTGGACACTGGATGATATTCACATTTTAAGAATAACAATTAATAACCAGAATAAAATTTTATGTTTCCACTGTGTTAAAGTTGAGCTTGTTTTAGGACTTAAAGTCTGTGAGGTATTTTTAGATGCTGCTGAAATCACTATACAACAAACATAAAATATTACCAATATTTTTTTTTCCTTTTTGTCTTTTTTC
>NW_007745597.1:14367-14573 GCF_000696425.1 Galeopterus variegatus
GAGACTGGGAGATATTTATTAGGTGGATGAATAGATGGATGATGAGAGATGACTGAATGGAGAGATGAGTAAGTACCATTCCATCCAATGATCTTCTTTCCCTTTAAGAAGAATTTACCAATACATATGTATAAAAGCGTACAATATAAAAATATTGCATTCATCTTCACAAAAATAAACACAGTATCTATGTTTAACCCATATGA
>NW_007745598.1:0-248 GCF_000696425.1 Galeopterus variegatus
AGAAGAATGGAAAGATGGCAAGTGAACAACCTAACACCTCACCTTAAAGAACTAGAAAAACTAGAATAATCCAAACCTCAAGTTAGCAGACGGAAAGAAATCATTAAGATCAGAGCAGAACTTAATGATACTGAAACCCAAAAAACAGTACAAAAGATCAATGAATCAAAAGGTTGGTTTTTTGAATAGATAAATAAAATTGACAAACCATTAGCATGGCTAACAAAAAGAAGAAGAGAGAAGATTCA
>NW_007745598.1:5802-6078 GCF_000696425.1 Galeopterus variegatus
TGTCCTAACATTAACTTTGACCTTTCATCCTCTCGACTTCAAGCATCCCACTCCCCACGCAGACCCGAGGACATTCAGCTGGCCCTTGGCGAGGGGTCACCATAGCTCTGCCATGGGAGGCCTCCTTTCCCCTCACGGTTCGGATGAACGTGCTGAGCAGGTCTATACCAGAGTGCCTGGGGATGTGTGAGTGAACGAGAAGTGGACATATTTTCTCATTTGTGACTCCTCATCCCCTGCCTCCTTCTAATCTCACAGCGTTTATTCAGCAGCCAG
>NW_007745598.1:11662-11990 GCF_000696425.1 Galeopterus variegatus
TTAGTAATTGTTTTCACTCTGAAACACCCCAGAATACTTAAGAAAAGGAAGGACCAACACAGGGTAAAAAGAACAAAATGATAGATTGTTAGAAGCCTAAAGTGCACGTGAAATCCATTCAGTTCATAAGAACTCTGGAAATGGCCAGATTCTCACTCCCTTCATGCTCTGAAGATTTCAGGCCTTGCTCAGTGTCACCCTCTCCAACACCACTTTTGTTGCAATTTCCTGAGCTTCAATCAGCCCAGTAGATGCTCTTTCCAATATACGTGCTTCGAATGGTCTTCTCTCCCATCCATCTTCAGTCGTCACCCTAGGGTCATCTCCC
>NW_007745598.1:13902-14571 GCF_000696425.1 Galeopterus variegatus
CTAGTGGACGAGTCCTTGGATGAGTATGTGGCGAACACGGACAACCAGAGGGGCCTGGTGCGGGAGTGCGGGAGGAGGTGCTGCGCCTTCAACAACCGGGCGGGTGAGGAGCAGCGGCGGGAACAGCTGGAGACGCTCATGGCCGTGGTCAACGGGCTGGAGGGGGAGCACGAGGGCAGCTTCTACAGCAACGACCTCTTCCTGGAGGCCCAGCTGCTGCAGGGACGTGGGGCCTGCGAGGAGGACTCCAGGCTGTACCTGGCCAAGGTGAGGGGACAGCTGCGCAAGCAGGAGTGGGAGCTCGAGGAGATGGACAGGCCCGAGACTACATGGCCTCTCCGTCATAGTGTCTGCCTGTCTTATTATCTGTGCTTTGATTCTTCTTGCTGTTATAATTAGCTCGTGTATGACTTATGGGCAATAAGCGTTTTCAGGTGATTTCTACGGCCAGCTTTCTCTATCCAAAGAGACCGTCTCTGTGTAGTGTGCAGGGCACTGTGCATGTCACGTAATTTCACTCTGTTTTTCTTCCTTGCATCAGATATGTTATCCGTTTTCTTGCAAGGGCTTTTATGTGAATAAAACCCAAAGAGATAAAATATTCGTCTTTTTTGTTTTGTTATAAATTGTGAGTGTAAGTAATAAACTAACTGGGATTTGTCCGGAAAT
>NW_007745599.1:0-1091 GCF_000696425.1 Galeopterus variegatus
TCAGTAGATATCTGCCAGGTCCAATTGGTCTAAGGTATAGTTTAAATCCTGTGTTCCTTTTTTGATTTGTTGTCTGAAAGATCTGTCTAATACTGAGAGAGGGAGAGAAATGCAAATCAAAACCACATAGAAATATCATCTCACCCCAGTTAGATTGGCCATTATTAAAAAGAACAATAACAAATGCTGGTAAGGATGCAGGGAAAGGGGAACTCTTCTGCACTGTTGCTGGGACAGTAAATTAGCACAGCCATTATAAAAAACGGTATGGAGTTTTCTCAAGCAACTACAGATAGAGCTACCATATGATCCAGCAATCCCACTACTAGGTACATATCCAAAGGAATGGAGATCATCATGTGACAGGGATACCTGTTCTCCCATGCTCATTGCAGCTGTATTTACAATAGTCAAAATAAGGAACCAACCTAAGTGTCCATTGACAGATGACTGGATAAAGAAAATGTGGTATATACACACAATGGAATACTACTTAGGCACAAACAAGAATGGAATTCTGCCAATTACAACAATATGGATGAATCTGGAGAAAATTATGTTAAGTGAAATAAGCCAAAGAAACAGAAATACCACATATTCTCACTCATAACTGGTTGCTCAGGAGGAAGGAAGGGAAAGAGGGAGGGAGGGGGAAGGAAGGAAAAAAGCAAGTAATGAAGGTAAGAAAGAAAGAAAAGATCACAACAGTATGTTGAACTTTCAGAAGGAGAGAACAAACCTAAGGATACTTGAGATGGGGGTGAGGGGTAAAGGGGTTTGGGAAGTGATAGGTCTGGTAAAGGGAAAAAAGAATTACCATGATTTGTAAGAATGAATATGATAATAATTTTAAAAAATTAATAAAAAATACATCAAAAACATATCTACAGAAAAAATATATGTATAAAATATTTTTAAATAAGTAGAATTATACTAATGGATTTCTTTTAAAAAGTTTAATTTTATGAATTATTACAATGCCCAAAATAACAATAATTTCACATTAATGAGTAAGCTAAATTAAAATTTGCAGATCCTTAACTAAATTTAAGACAGTAACAAATTAATAAATTATATGTGGATAACTAGAT
>NW_007745599.1:1636-8940 GCF_000696425.1 Galeopterus variegatus
AGTAGAATTATACTAATGGATTTCTTTTAAAAAGTTTAATTTTATGAATTATTACAATGCCCAAAATAACAATAATTTCACATTAATGAGTAAGCTAAATTAAAATTTGCAGATCCTTAACTAAATTTAAGACAGTAACAAATTAATAAATTATATGTGGATAACTAGATAGATTCTAAGTAAGGAACAGATGCAAACCACTGGTCAATAAACATAATTTTACCTATTACTTCCTAAAATAACAATAGATTGACAAGTATATACATGAGGTTTAGGAAATTACTGTAATCTACAAGCATTATCACACTTTCATTAAAAACAGAGCAATTTAATATGAAATTCTTTGAAATATTGTATCATTTCTGGGAGGTGGGGCAATAGAGTTTGAGTTTTTAAAAATGTATTTTGGGGAGATAGCATTTATTTTGAATGTTCAAATGTTTACACCACTTTATGCCATCTAAAGATTTCTTTGTATCGAAGTTGCAACTATGGTTCATTATTTTAAGTCCTTTTTGTTTTCAATATTTATTTTCTTGCTTTCCTGTGCCATTATAGATTTAACTCTGATATTTACTTTCTACACAATAGCTAATTAGTGTCAGACACTCTTAAGAGCTACGCAATTTGAACCAATCTATTTTGCTTCCTCAGGTTAAGTTTTGAAATAATCCTTTCCTTAGAGGATAATAAGGATTTAATTAAAAATTTGTGTAAAAAATTTATAATGTTGCCTGAAACACAATTGGTGTTTTGTGAGTAGGAGTTCTTCTACCTTCCTTTACCATAACTTGACTATTCTTTTCTACATTTCATAGGAACAAACATATTTATGGATTAGTCCTTAGAGGTTGTAACTGTATCTCAAATTTCTAGTGGTTGTACTCTTAAAATATAGCTTTAAAATATTGGTTTTCATATGTAAATGTGAGGCTTAAGAAATAATGCCTCGGGATCTATATAAACATTATTTCATATCAAAAATTACTTCTTAGATTCTATTGGCAGTTTGTACTACTAATAAAAAGAAAATATTTGCACTATACTTATAGCAACAGAGTGGAATTGTTAAAATAAGAAGCCAGGGATGGTCCCTCCTCTAGTATTTGTCTCCTTGGTCATAAATGTAAAAGTTTTGTAAACTAACAACCTAGGAATATGCACTTCTATGCATGGATGCACCTTCTTAGAATATGTATTCATTTTTTCCACTCTTATCCACAAACATGCCACATCCACCACACTGTTATATTTTGTTTGCTTTTTCTAGCAGAAGACTGTAGCTTTCAGCAATCAGCTGGAAAGGAAATAAATGGCAAAGGACAGAATGGAAATGTATTCTTGAGATTCGGGATTTTATGAAAGCTTGTTAAGAAAAACCCTCGTACAAAAATGTTAAGGATCATATTTTATCTACTCAGAGAGGGAATTGGAGAATGAGGTAGGGTGAGAAAACATCATCCCTTCATCCATTAGAAGTTTTCTGCAAGAAAGCCACTTTAGCATGGCGATTAGGTGAATAATTGCACAAGAACTGATACCCATTGACAGACCTTATATGGATACAATTTGAATATTCAGAAAGAATATTCAAGTGTATTTCAAATAGGTTATATTTTTAGAAAACTTTGAGCTTGGATAAATCTCCATACATTGAAGGTGTATTTTTAAAAAATAAAAAGTACTATGAACATTACTGCAGAACAAAGAACCAGCAGCTATAATCTAAATACATAAGGGAAGCATAAAATGATTAGAATTATTTATCCATGTTTTATGTAAATAGCTACACTCATTGCTTCATTTAGACCTGAAAATCACAAAACAGAATCAATGTTTTTATCTCAGTTTTGCATATTAAGTAAAATAATTAAATAAGTGACCCATATTTTCACAGGTAGTAATATGATATTTTGAATTTAAACCCAGAGAATATAAATTTGAACTCATTCCTAGATAGATAGATAGACTTTAAAGATTTTTTCCTCCCCATTTTTTTGTCTTTAACATTTTTGACTAGAAGGTATCGTATCCTTATAATCCTATTATTAGAGAACTGTGTAAAGATGACAACAAAGCAATCAAATTGGTCTAATTCTGTATGTATTTATTAGGAATATGTTATATACAAGTTCAACAAATCCTCATCCGTATTTTAGAGGTATATCTTTCTAGCCAGGGCAATAGATAATTGCTATATTTGAAACTGCTATCTTTTCTCAATATTTGAGAAGATTTATACCTTTTGTTAGATTATTAGTACCATAAGAGCTCTGTATCTCAATTTATATAGCTTATACAGAAGAGTCCTGGTATCATTCCAGAGTGGGTCTAAATTTTGTCAGGCCTGAAGCTTCAATAAGTAAAGATGCCTTATTTAAGAATAATACACCATTGCACATACAAAATTAAGTTCTACAGTGTGTATTTATTTCCAATTAGAAAGAAAATGACAGCAAACAATAAATTTGGTAAATACCAAAATTATTACACCAATCAAAACATAAGGTTAATTTCTCATTTTCTTGAAATACCTCAGAAATATAAAATTTTCTATTTGCTATATAGTCTTTGTCTCTTTCTATGAAAACATTTTTCTAAGATGGTTCAATAGAAAGGAGAATAACTTGGTTTTCTAATACGTTTGATAAAAATTTTATCATTTATATAGAGAACAATTATTTAATCTTCATAAAATTTTTTGTTGGTATCATGTGAGTTTTTAAGATTGTTACTAAAACAGAAAATTTCGGGCCGGCCCGTGGCTCACTCGGGAGAGTGCGGTGCTGATAACACCAAGGCCCCGGGTTCGGATCCCATATAGGGATGGCCGGTTCGCTCACTGGCTGAGCGTGGTGCTGACAACACCAAGCCAAGGGTTAAGATCCCCTTACCGGTTATCTTCTTTAAAAAAAAAAAAAAGAAAGAAAATTTCTATCAAGGTTTTCTGTTTTTCAAATTTCAGCAGTAAAAGATGAAATCCACATTTGTACTGTAAAGTTCTGTGTCTTACACTCACAGGGATTCTGATAAATTGTATTTGTAACTGTCAGAATATAGCTACTCAGTGCATTTATAATTACATACACTGCATAATTGAGATTATTCTGTTTTGATGCTAATCTTGGCTAAACATTGATCAAAAGTGAAGATTCCGCTTAAAAAGTGTGAAGATTGGGAGAATTTCTCACATAATGCTTTCTCCCAAACAAATATTTTATATCAAGTTTCTCTTCTATTTCCCACGTATTTCCACTGCCAGGGAACATAAGACACACATATACTGTACTGAAACCCTTGACTCTACACATAAATGAAATAACACCAGATGACACAACACACTAGGTGGTAAAAGGTGTAATAAGGGTCATTTAAACTCCAGATGGTTGTCAATTATTTGTATTTTCATAATAAAGACTATAAAATATCTTGACACTCAACTTTACTTGAACTAATTCCAAACTTTTCTATGGAAATTCCTATAAAGAGTATTGTAGAGGGGAAGGTGAATTAAAAATATATGTATAGCAATTAATAAATTTTGGTAAAATTATAGTACTTTTATAGATTTTACAAAGACATAAAAGCATACAAACACCTTGCTAAGGTCTCTCAGGAAGAAAGGGCTCTGTGCAAGTGTGAAAAGTTAGTGCAGTCCACAAGATCACCTTCACTTCTGACACCAATTACTATTTATCTGTCTAATTTCTGACACCAGTACAAGTTTGTAGTTCTTCAAGACTACACTCACTTTCAGTAATTCACTACAAAGACTCATAGAACTCACTGAAAGCTTTTACAATCACAGTTATGATTTATTACAATAAATTAATACATTTAAAATTAGGATACAGATTAAAATTATTAAAAAGAAGAGACAGGGTAGAGTCCAGGAAAGTTCCATTTTTGGAGGTTCCAGTTGTCCCCTGTCTGTGGAGTCACAGACAGAGATAACTTTTCTGGTAACAATATGTTAAAATGTTCAGGAAGTACTACCAACCTGTGAAGCTCACCTGAGCCTTGAGTCCAGAGTCTTTATTGGGGCTCTATTACATAGACATGGTTGACTGTTCACATGACTGACCTAAGCCTCCAGCTCTTCCAGAGGTTAAGCTAATCCTAGGTGACCCAAAGGGTTCACATCAAGTCACATTGTTAGATCATCTGTCTTGGTCCAAGTTTCTTAGGTAAACAAGGACACTTATCACGCAGGATATCCCAAAGGCTTAGAGATTATCTTCCAGGAGCCCAGGGCAAAGGCCAAACCTCATTTTAGGCCAAGGTTAAAGTATCTACTACACAAAGAGATAGAACCTGAAGCTGAAATGCCATTGGTTTCACTGTAAATTTACTACCGTCAGGACCGTAATAAGTGATTAGCAATATCTGTTGAACAAATAAGTGCTTTCTCTTCTTATGTATGTCTTTCTAGTGTTAGAAAATCTATATCACAAATGAAAATCTTCTAAAATTACCTTTGATATTAGAATGACATGTTTTTATGCAAAACAAAGTGAATCCAAGATATAGTAGTAGACTCAGCTATAAATAAAAGTTTTATATAAATAAATCAATATTGCCAATTGCATGTATTAAAACATGTTGAGTGGATAATAGTCAATGTTCATTTACAATGCATCAAACTTATATAAGTAGATGGTCGAATTTTCATAATTATAATTATTTTTATTTATTTTTTATTTTTATTTTTATTTTTTTAATTGCACATTAAATTGTATATAGTATTCCAGTTCATTTTCTATGTAATATCTTTCTCCTTCAAAACAAAGCTTAAGTGGTTTTGGTGCATTACCTGAATGTTTTGATTCCCTTGAATATAGCACAGTGCCTGGTATGGAATAGTCCTTGTGCTTAATAAGCATTAATTGAAAGAATTTTTTAAAATTAATGTAAGCCAAGTAATAAATGACTTTAATGCATGGCTTAATAGAATAGGTAATTTAGGTCTAATCAATAGAGTAAAACAAAATAAATTATATCTGTCACAGATTTTATTTGAGAGCAATGGAGAAAAAAACAGTTGTCATTTGTTGAAAGAACATGAATTTCTGTGGAGTCTGAAGATATTTGTATGGAAAATGGACAGTGACAAATTGAGGCTACACACTCAGAGGCATTGTCAAATCACACATGTAGTAGAAACACTCCCTGATAGAACAATTCATATAGTAGAAACATTGCATAATGGGTAAATAAATGAGACATTCTAATTAAAAAGTGCATTTATTCTGGTATTAGAACTCCCCCAAGTCCACATGACAATTATCTGTCCATTTTCTAAGTTCCAAGTCAGTCACTTCTGAAAAATTTATTACACTGTGATGCTATTAAACAGATTAGCACAGCTGAAGTGTAAGTTCTGTTGAACTCATGTGTAACCTCCTTTTCATCCACCATGGTCAAAATTTTCATGAGTCCATCAGTTTATTATGCAGACAGGTGAGAATGGTAATCATTATCAGATTATCGAAAGATTCCCCTTCACTGGGCAAAATTTGCTGAGTATTCACACAGTATACTGAAATATTCATATTTTTACTTTCACTTTGATCTGTGTGGATTTTTTTCTATATTTTTCTCCTAAAATTCTTGACACCAATTGCCTTGGGTTGAATGTACACCCAAAACTTAGCTCCCGTTGTGACAGTGTAAACAAGGCAGGAAGTCCTATTATGATAATTGAAAGATGGGGCATTGAAGAGGTGATTAGATTGTAAGACTATACTGTAGTGAACGAATTAAAAACGGTGGTCAGAAGGGTGGTACTGAAGGATTTAAAAGAAGAGAGAGAAGAGTCTGTCTCTCTCTGCTCCATCATTTTCTGCCACACGAGATCCCCGGTTCACTGTCACCATCACCAAGACCCTAGCCAGATGTGTTCCCCGGACTTTGGGGCTTCCCAGCCTCTGAAATTGTAAGCAATAAATTTCATTTTCTTACAAATTAACCTGTTCTGTATATTTTGTTATAAGTAAGTACAGGCACAGACTAATACACCAATCTACTCATCTTGCTTGTTCTAAAACCCCAATGCTAAATTAATCCATTAGCTATTGGCTTTGAATTGATACTGAGTTTACTTCAAAGTGTTTCTCTTTCAAGAAGAAGTAGGCAATGGGTTATGACACTTAATTTTCCACATTGAAATAATTTCCTTTCCACTGTCTTTCAGATCCATCCATGAGTGGATCTGTTATACTTCGGTTGATAGTTTATGCAGAGTAATTTATGCAGAGTAAGCCTACTTCACTTAACCATCATGAGAAATACCAAATAACACTAAGAACTAGGAGTTGAGGGAGGTGCCTTCAACACCTCCTGCAACCTTCCAGCAGGGTATGACTTTGCTCCACAAGACTATAAGCCACTTCTATGAGTCTAAATTTAGGGCTTGACCAGTTTCACAAAAACTTCCAAGTGTATCTTTGTAAATTTTAAAAACCTTGTGTGTGGGGGTCATAAAAAACAAATGGAAGAAATTTTATTCCTGGAGCAGTTTTAGAATTGTCTCCTCTTTTGTACCACATTCAAAGCTGTTGTCTTTTTGTACAATGCAATAAATGGGTCAAAACAGCATAACAAAATCTGATGTGTATATGCAACATAATCAAAGAGACTCATTAAGTTTCTCACCTAAACCTTGTGGTAGGGCCTTCCAGAACCTTCACTAAGGTTGCAAGTGCTGGCTTTCTTGAATTTATCTCCCATACCTTAATATGCATATGCCTTAAAAGAAATCTATATTATAAACTACTTTTGGTTGTCCAAGTCTTATCAGCATGATATAATCAACATGGTGATCTAGAATGTTCTTAGGAATGGAGGAATCAGGTTTTGCTGCATCTTAAATTGCATTACATAATGTTAGAATTTAATGCAATTTAATGTATTCTCGTGGAAAATTTTTCAGTATGAATTGTAACCCCTGAAAGGTGGAAACAAACTCAATCTAATTCTCTGCTATTGGGATCAAAGAGGTTGGAGGGGAGGTGAACTTCCCAGATCTGACTGAGTAAATGAACTCACAACTTAAACAAGAAAACTAAAATAAAGCAATACCTGTTAATATCTTATGAAACTTGAGAACTTGAAAGACAAGAATACCTTAAAAGTAACTGAAGATAAAAAGAAAAACACTCCTAAAATTGGAAATCAATGAGTAAGCAGATTTCTCAAAAACAACATAGATGTTAAAACAATGGAAAATTATTTTCAAATTTAAAAAAAAAAATCATTCTAAATCACATATCCAATTACACTAGATTTCACAAATAATAAAAAAT
>NW_007745599.1:11429-11825 GCF_000696425.1 Galeopterus variegatus
AAATAAATAAATAAATAAAAATTACTTAACTTTATTAACATATTTAAAACTGATTTCTCTGTAATGCAAAGAAAAATGTTCACTCGATGCTCAAACATACAACGCATTTTTGCTAGTCCCTAAACAAATCAAAAAGACGAACAAAATGGTCTCAGACTTCAGGAAAGGATGAATCTTACAGGAATCCCTAATTAGAAGAAAGAGTAAAAATTGTCACCAGAGAAGGCAAAGTGCTTCTGGAGCCCAGTAGTAATAGGTCATTCTTTTTGTACAGAGAGACTTCCTCACAGAGGAGCTATATTTGATATGATCCTTTGAAGATCACATTTACAAGTCTGATTTCTACACATTTTCATGGAAATGGCTGCTCTGTAATGTCTTTGTTTCTAAAACTTA
>NW_007745599.1:13348-14570 GCF_000696425.1 Galeopterus variegatus
ATGATAATTACACATGAAAATACCTCTCCATTTTCATAGATTTACATTTATGTAATTTAAATGTTTAAAATAAGAAGTGCATATTTGTCAGCTATTATTTTAAACAAGCCGAAACTTATATAGAACATTTATGCATTTCAAAAAAATGTAAAACATGGTTTTTACTTTCTTTCCTGGAGTTCTGTCATGGGAACATGCAAAAATAGTAATTTCTAATCATTCTTCTCTCTTTTTTTAAATTTTTACTGTTTTCTCATGTGTAGTGTTCTCACTGGACACTGTTTTGAAAAGCACCAGAAACCCAGAGTGTTTTTTCAATACTCTCTACAGGAACATTTCAAATTTAATTCATTACAGTTTCAACAATGGATGATATAAAATAGATTCACATACACTTTGGAGTTTAAATTATGGGTAAAACATGGATAATCAGCACTGTTTGGCATATGTACTTATCTGAGAAAGAGAATTCTGTAATAGCAACTTATTTGGCAAAAAGTGACTTTCTCCATAGTCCCAGAATTAATCTTTTGGGGGTACAGTTGATACTTTAATTCCATTTTTCTCTACAAAGCATTAAATATTTTCAATCCTGTTTGGGACTAAGTATTGGGGAAAAGTGAATACAACTATTTTAAGTAAATCTGTGCTCTCTTATTAATTTATTGTAATGTAGAATAACATACTCATTTATGTTCTGTATATTTTAGCCCAGAGGTTTTTCCTACAAACACATTGTTTTCTAGTCAAAGATTTTCAACTTTTGAAGTGTATATACTCAGTGTGCTCTGGTGCAGAATATTACAATTAATTTGAAGGCTGCTTTTATCTAACTGGAATTGTTGTGGCCACAACTTCAAGCAAGGGTATGCTTTGTTTTGTTTCATTTAGGGGCCCATTGATCACTGTGCTAATTCTTATGGGGTGGCAAGTTATATTTATTTTGGACAAATGTCCTGAGGTGACTCAAATCTCTGAAGCGCCCTTCAAAATCACTTTTCTAGGCACATTCTTTCAATCCGTAATCTATTTCTCCTGATCATCAATTGGTTACGATCTGTGATTAATCTGCGGCCTAGCAGTGAATATAGGAGTGTGTTTATATTAGGTCACCTAATTATAAACTTGCTTTTTCAGTTATTGTAGAGTACTTTAAAATGGTACATAATTTAAATATACCTTCCAAATGTAATTTTTTTCCAATTTTAACATTTGTGTGGAA
>NW_007745600.1:0-6764 GCF_000696425.1 Galeopterus variegatus
GGAATTTCTCTCGCATTAACATTAACAGTGATATCTGTATCTTGTTTTAATGTCTATTCTGAAACTGGGCATTTTTGGAACACTTGCAGTAATGCTAGCTTTGACGATAATAGATGCATACCAAAGAAGGTGGTGCAGTCTCTCAATTTCGAACCACTATTTTAAAAACTGCACTGCTTCCTCTGCAATTATTTGGAAATTCGTACCATAGATTTGATTCTAAAAGTGTTACATGGAGCAATTCTACTAAATATTTTTCCATCCAGCATTAACTTTTAAAATCAACATTTCAGATTATAATGATCCCAATAGTGCTTTAGAGATCATACATGCTGGTCAAGATGAGTTTTAAGAACAGATGAGATTAGCAGACTTTGGGGAAAAATAAGTTATTTATTTTTAATTTGTTAATTTTGCAATATATTATGTAACAAAGAAAAAAATATCAGGATGATTAAATTAGTCAGATTATAGATGGCATTTAAGTCTAGGGAACTGTATGTGATCCCCTAGTGACTGAATGTAGATATCAAAGTCCTTGGGAATGCCAACATTTAGAGATTGAAAGAGAAAAAAAGCAAATTGAAAAGAAGTATTCAGTGAGAAAAGAGGAAAATAAAAACTATGTTCATACATTTTCAGAGAATTGTTTTTTGACAAAGATGCCAAGAACACACATGGGGAAGGACAAACTCTTTTAAAAATGTTGCTGGGAAAATTGATATTCACATGCAGGAGAATGAAATTACACCCTTATTCTAGATCAAATTAAAAACAAATCAATTCAAAATGAATTAAAGACTTAGACATAAGACCTTAACCTGTAAAACTACTAGAAGAAAACATAGGAGAAAAGATTCACAGCATTGGTCTGGGCAATATTTTTTGGATATGACCCCAAAAGCACAGACAACAAAAGCAAAAATAAGAAAATGCAACTGCTCAATATCACTAATCATTAGCTAGGTGCAAATTAAAACCACGATGAGATATTACCTCACACCTGTTAGAACTCCTGTCATCAAAAAGATGAAAGATAACAGGTGTTGGAGAGGATGTCAAGAAAACGTAACTCTTGTACACTGTTGGTAAAGCCATTATGGAAAACAGTATGAAGGTTACTAAAAAAATTAAATATAGAACTACCATATGTTCTAGCAACCCCACTGTTGGATACAAAATCAGTATATCAAAGACATATTTGTAGTCCCACTCTAATCGTAGCATTATTCATAATTGCCAAGATATGGTAACAACCTAAATGTCTGTCAAACAATAAATGTATAAAGAAAGCATGGTATCTATACACAATGGAATATCATTCAGCCTTAAAAAACAAGGAAATTGGGCCGGCTCGGTGGCGCACTGGAGAGTGCGCCGCTTGGGAGCGTGGCGGCGCTCCCGCCAAGGGTTCGGATCCCATGTGGAGACCGGTTCCCACTCACTGGCTGAGCGTGGTGTGGGCACAACACTGAGGGTTGTGATCCCGTTGCTGGTCCCCAGTATGGGTGTGACACCACGGGTTGCGATCCAGTTACCGGTCAGTAAAAAAGACAAAAAAGGAAAACAAAACAAAACAAAACAAACAAACAAACAAAAAACAAGGAAATCGTGTCATTTGCAACGATGTGTATGAACCTGGAGGACATTATTTTAAGTGAAATAAGCCAGGCACAGAAAGACAAATACTGTATGATCTCACTTATACATGGAATTTTAAAAAGTCAAACTCATAGAAAAAGATTATAAAATGGTGGTTGGAAGACACTGGGAGGTGGGGGAAATTGGGGAGATGTTGGTCAAAGGACACACAAATTTAGTTAGACAGGAGGAATAAGTTCAAGAGATCTATTGTACATCATGCTGAATATAGTTAATAATTGGGGAAAAGACTGACTCTTCAACAAAAGTTGCTGGGTAAACTGGACATCCATATGTAGAAGAATGAAAGTAGTCTCATATCTCTCACCATATACAAAAATCAACTCAAAATGGATCAAAGATTTAAATATAAGACGCACAACTATAACATTCCTAAAAGTAAGCATAGGGGAAACACTTCAGGAAGTAGGACTGGCAAAGACTTTATGAATATGACCTCCAAATCACAGGCAACAAAAAGAAAAATAAACAAATGGGACTATATCAAACTAAAAAGCTCCTGCACAGCAAAAGAAATAATCAACAGAGTGAAAAGACAACTTACTGAGTGGGAGAAAGTATTTACAATCTATACATCTGGCAATAGATTAATATCCAGAATATACAAGGAAATCACACAACTTAACAGTAAAAAATACACACCAAAAAACAAATAACCCAATTAAAAAATGGACAAAGGAGCTAAATAGGCATTTCTCAAAGGAAGATACACAAATGGCCAACAGATATATCAAAAATGCTCAACATCACTCAGCATAAGGGAAATGCAAATCAAAACTAAATTGAGATATCATTTCATGCCTGTTAGATTGGTTATTATCAAAAAGGCAGAGAATAGCAAATGATGGTGAGGATGTGGAGAAAGGGGAACCGTCCTACATTGTTGGTGGAACTAAAAATTGGTGAAGCCATTATGGAAATTGGTATGGAGTTTCATTGCTGGGTATATACCCAAAGGAATGAAAATCATCACCTCAACGGCATACCTGCACTCCCCTGTTTATTGCAGCTCTATTTAAAATAGGCAAGATATGGAATCAAGCTAAATATTCATTGTTGGATGACTGAATAAGAAAAATATGGGATATATGCACAACAGACTACTACTGAGCAATAACAAAGATTGAAATTCTGCCATCCACAGCAACATGGATGAGTCTGGAGAAAATTATGGTAAGTGAAATAAGCCAGGCACAGAAAGGGAATTACTACTTGTTCTTACTTAGAAGTGGAAGCTAAAAAAGTAAACAACTAAAAAAAAGAAAGAATTAAAGATACAATAATTACTGTAATACATTGAACTTGCAAAAGGTGAGAACAGAACTAAGGTGAACAGAGTTGGAAAAGGGGGAGAAAAAGGGGGAGTAAGGGAGGAATTGGTAAAGGCCATGAAAAATTATTACATTGTATAATGTTTAATACACTATTTTGATTTGGATATCACGTATTGCACACAGGTATTGATATTCAACTCTGTACCCAACGGATATGTACAATTAACTGTGTTTCAATTAAAAGAAACACAATCTATTGTATATTTGAAAATTACTGAGAGAGTAGATTTTAAGTGTTCTCATCACAAAAAAATGTATGTGAGGTGATAGATATGTTAAATAGCTTAATTTGCCCAATTCACAATTTATGTGTACAAAGATATTCCAAGGATTTTGTGGAAAAATAGAATTAAAAGATAACGTGATTTTTTATGAACTTTTTGAAGTATCTTCATATATTAAAACATAATGTTATATATCATAAGTACACAATTTTTACTGTAAAATAAAAAAATTAAACAAGTCAAGTCACAAAGACCTATATATCTGGATTTTCATACACATTTCATTGTAGAGTCATTGTATGATCAGAAAATTCAAGAATATGTTGGTAAAAGATGATGACTAGATGTCTAGTATATTTTGTGCAGTTGAGAGGCAGAATAACTTGTTGGTTTAGCTGCCAAATTCTAGAACTAGTCTACTTACATGTGAACTCCAGCATTTCCCTTTTATATTTAAATCTCTAAAATCAGATAATACTTTTGCTGCTGTGTAGAATTGCTGTGCTTTGAGAATTAAACAAAATTATATGCAATGAGCTAAGGATAATACCTAACTTATAATCAGAACGTAATAACTTCGTATAGCATACATTATACGAAGTTATACGATTTCATGATACAAAACAATTGAAAATCAGTAGCATTTCTATACTCCAATAGTGAAATGCAGAAAAAGAAATCAAGAAAGCTGACCCATTTACAATAGCTACCAAAAAAATAAAATACTTAAGAACAGAGCTAATCAAGGATGTGAAAAATCTCTACGAAGAGAACCACAAACCACTGTTGAGAGAAATTAAAGAGGACACAAGAAGATGGAAAGATATCCCATGCTCTTGGATTGGAAGAATTAACATTGTGAAAATGTCCATATTACCCAAAGTGATCTACAGATTCAATGCTGCCAAATTCTAGAACTAGTCTACTTACATGTGAACTCCAGCATTTCCCTTTTATATTTAAATCTCTAAAATCAGATAATACTTTTGCTGCTGTGTAGAATTGCTGTGCTTTGAGAATTAAACGAAATTATATGCAATGAGCTATGGATAATACCTAACTTATAATCAGAATTATAGTGAAGTGCTGAAATAATAATCTTCATTATAAACACCATCATTGTCATCATTACCATTTTCATAGTTTTCATCAATAAAGAAACTAAGAAAAGGGAGCTCATGAATGAGCGTTCAAAGGATGACACGTATGCAGAACACAAAATTGTGTGGAAATAGCAAGAGAAATTAGATAGTTAAATTGGTGACATTTAAAAGCAGATGGCAAAAGTTTCTAAAATGAAAACAAGGAACGTAGATTGGTTCCAATATTAACTTGAAGGATAAATTAGAGAGGGTTAATTTTACGTGCATATGCAAATTTTTATGGCCTGTTTTCTAGATTTAATACACTTAATTATAATCTTTAAAAGTGTTCTTTTGGTAAACTTTTAGGAACACAGATGAAATTCAAACTTTTTTTAGTAACAGGAAAATTCTCAATGAGTTTAATAAAATATGTTTCCACTCTTGCATTTTAAAACTGTATAGTGTTGATTCTCTATTTTTTTCTATTTTTAAGTATCATCATCTTAAGATTTCACAAGCAAATTAAACTATTGTTTTATATTGACATATTAGAAAGTAATGGATTAACTATTAATAAACCTGAATTCCTTCTCTTCTGAAATCTAAAAAAATGGAAAAATTAAAAATATCATTTGAAAACTTTAAGAAACAGAATTAAAAATAAAAAAGAAAATAAATGTATCTCTTTTTTTAAATTTTACTTTATTAATAAGATTTTTTTAACATTCTATGATATTATTGCAGAGCAGTTGGGAGGGAGGGGGAAAGGGGGAACAAAATGTGATGGAAGAAGGAGGAAAGAGGAGGGGCGGGATTGTAGGCCCTTGGCACCCCCCACATTCCCACAGCAGAGACTAGAGGGCTTCCAGCAGTGGCTTGGTCATTGCTGGGCTGAGTGCAGACGTCAGGAGTGTGTGGCAAAAGTCCTTGGATCCCACCACCCCAGCTTGGATACCCGGAGCCCTTCCTGCTACAGCTCAATTGTTGTCACTTTGGTGATTGCATGTGTCAGGAGGGTGTGGCCAAGGCCCGAGGCCCCCCACTGCCCTGGCTAGGGATAACCCAGAGCACTTCCTGAGGCAGCTTGGTGGTCATCACTGGGCTGGCTGTGACTGTGGGGGGGCATGGCCGAGCTCTTCGGCCCACCACCACTCTGGTTTGGAAAGTGCATGGCACTTCCTGTGGTGGCTCAGTGGTTATCACTGGATTGGTTGCTTGTGTTAGGGGGCATGACTGAGGCTCTCGGCCCTTTACTGCCTTGGCTCAGGAGAGCCTGGGCACTTCCTACTGCTCAATGGTTGTTGCTAGGATGGCTGTGGTGGGGGCTGGGGCCAAGGCCCTTGGAGTCCTGCTGCCCTGGCTCAGGAGACCCCAGGGCACTTCCTGCAGCAGCTCAGAGGTCATCGCAGGGCTGGTTGCTCAAGTTGGAGGTGCATGATAGAGGCCCTCAGCCATCTACCACCATAGCCTGGGAGAGTCTGGGTTCTTCCTGCAGTGGCTTGTTGCAGGTGTGGGGGGGGGGCATGGCTGAGGCCCTCGGCCCTCCACCTCCCCAGCTTGGTAGAGTCTGGGGCATTTCCTGTGGTGGCTTGGCAGTCATCGCTAGGCTGGTTGTTCATGTCAGCAGGGCATGACCAAGGCCCGAGGCCCCCCACCACCCTAGCTCAGGAGAAGCCAGGGTGCTTTCTGTAACAGTTCAGTAGTTGTCACTAGGGTGGTTGCGAGTGTTGGGGATTGTGTCCAAGGCCCTCAGCCTCCACCCTCAGGACTTGTTACAGGTGTCAAGGGGGGCATGGTTGAGGCCCCTGGCCCTCTCCCCTTTCTGGCTTGGTAGGCCAGGGGAATTCTGGTCATTCTAGGTGTTATAGGTGTTCTTTGGGGAAATAAGACTTTTACTAGTTAATATCAAACTTCATCTCTGGTTGTGGGTACTTTGTTTATTCTTTCAGTTCTGGGTGGATTATTTGCTGTTCCCACCACTCAAACTCTGTGCTGGAACTAATTTGTTGCTGTTCGCTTACTTCTAAAATGGGTGAACTTCCTGTGGGGAGTACTTGAGTGCTGTGGTTGAGCTAAATTGCTGCTTTGCTGCTTATTCCCCAGGGAAGACTTTTTGTGCAGTCAGGTTTTAATGGTTGACTTTATAGGTACTTCCAGTTCCAGTGAAATCTGGTGCACCTGGGTTGTGTAGAAACACTGGTCTGAGCCTGAGTCTTTTCATGAAACTGCACTCCGAGCAATTATGTATTCCTGACCAGTCTCCTCTGAGAGGTCCTATGCTGATTGGGGGGCAGATCAGCTGTCCTTGCTGTCCCCAGTGTTACCCCCTTGGGTCTGTCTGCCCTACTTCTCATGCTCCAAACACTTCCCATGGGATGGACCATGCTCTGTTCCCTTGCAATGACTTACCAGCCTCTGAGTGGCTCCTTTTCTTCAGTTGTTGTGTCTCCTTGCTCCTG
>NW_007745600.1:7746-12112 GCF_000696425.1 Galeopterus variegatus
TCTCTGGTTGTGGGTACTTTGTTTATTCTTTCAGTTCTGTGTGGATTATCTGCTGTTCCCACCACACCAACTCTGTGCTGGAACTAATTTGTTGCTGTTCGCTTACTTCTAAAATGGGTGAACTTCCTGTGGGGAGTACTTGAGTGCTGTGGTTGAGCTAAATTGCTGCTTTGCTGCTTATTCCCCAGGGAAGACTTTTTGTGCAGTCAGGTTTTAATGGTTGACTTTATAGGTACTTCCAGTTCCAGTGAAATCTGGTGCACCTGGGTTGTGTAGAAACACTGGTCTGAGCCTGAGTCTTTTCATGAAACTGCACTCCGAGCAATTATGTATTCCTGACCAGTCTCCTCTGAGAGGTCCTAGGCTGATTGGGGGGCAGATCAGCTGTCCTTGCTGTCCCCAGTGTTACCCCCTTGGGTCTGTCTGCCCTACTTCTCATGCTCCAAACACTTCCCATGGGATGGACCATGCTCTGTTCCCTTGCAATGACTTACCAGCCTCTGAGTGGCTCCTTTTCTTCAGTTGTGTCTCCTTGCTCCTGTGTGGGTCCATGCAAACCCTATTCGTGGTCTGGCTGGCCTGGGGGCCACCAAAGCCCTCTTCAACCCTACCACCTCCTAGCAACTTCATCCAAAGGGCGCAGCTGAGGCTTTTGCTAGCTCCTGTTCCATGTGCTCAGCAGGTCCAGTCTGGAAATGGCCAGGATTCAAAATGGTCAGAGGGGATTTTTCTTTCTCTTGTCGTGGCCTCTCCTGCCTTCATACACTCTGTAGCTCTAGCAGCCCCAGCTTGGCTGTTGTTGCTTTCTTACAGCTGCACATTAGTTAAATTGTGGGAGAGAGTGATGCTGGGGACCATCTATTCCACCATCTTGACAAGAAGCCTCAGTAAATATGTCTTAAAGTTTACCTCAGAAAAAAAAGATTTGCAAAACAAGCAAATTATTACAGATGTTACCTGAACAGGCTACTATGACCTTGACAACAGTTCAGCTCCTTCCAAGAATGAATAGACTAAAATATAACATAATAGTTAAACAAATAAAATTCGGGCTGGCTGGTTAGCACAATTGGTTAGAGCTCCATGTTGCAAAACCAAGGTCAAGGGTTTGAATTCTTGTACTGGCCAGCCTCCAAAAATCCCAAAGAACAGTGATCAATTCTATTATTAGGTGTTTTATATTTTAAATTCCAGTGTGTTCTTCCAACTGACCCATGTGGCATTTATTGCCAGAGACATTTTAAAAATAAGGAAACCGAATTCACTGATTTCGACATGTGAGCTATCACAGAGATAATAAGTGTGAAAATAAAACCCAGATCTGATTGGCTTCAAAGGCTTTTTATACCTAATAATGCGATCTGCTTCTTAATTATGGTGTTTAGATTTTGTATGTTAATTAAATCTTGAAGATTACTTACTAGTAGTAGACTCTGAGCAAAGAAACCCAGTTTCCTCCATTGTTAATCTTCAACTTCCTAATTTGTAAGATAATTAAAGAGTTATCATGTTTACTGATAATACAGTGCTTGGCACAGTGCCATAATCATGTACTTAATATTTCTTTTTTGCTTCATTCACATAATGTTCAATGAGTGAAGCTATTTTAGAGAATATTTTATTTACATTCTTCGTTGTTTCTGGGGAAACATTCTAAATACTTTAATATATTGCTAGTATTTATTTCTTAACTGCATGTTTGAGTTTTTAAAATAATAAAAAACCATAAAGACTACATCTGCTTAATACATTGGAAGTTAAAACTTGCATACTTCACTTTGATTTTAAAAATATGATTACAAAAAGATGAAATATTCACTTATGTGTTTTGTAATCTTGCTCTGGAGACCATCTTAAAATAGAAGCAACAATATTTCAAGAAATTTCAGCATTATTTCAATATATTTATATGTACTTTTAACATACACGCACAAAGCATGGAAGAACCACACCCGTTCAAAGGTATCTCATCTATTACTTTTCTGATAATCTATTCAATTCAAGTTTAAAGTCATTATAGGGGCCTTTGTGTGTGCATAACTGTTCCTCAATTACATACGGATAGCCACAAAGCTTAGCCTTATATAATCACCATTTATCACTTTATTGGGCTTAACAAATAACATTTTTACATGTCATTATCTCATAATGAAAACAACAACCTTTAATTAAATTGGCACATTAGGAAATAGACACTAGAACCAGCTAAGGAGAAGGCTATGTTTGTGTCAACCGTCGATGGTAAATTTTTCTTTGCAGAAATTAAGATTAACAAATTTTTGTTTCCTTCTATTCAAATGTGAATGTCTGGCAGGTCATAGTTACTTCTAGAATGTCCACACAGACAGGCGACTACAGCTTGCATTCTTTTATCCAAAAACAATTGGGCAAGACACATTTTGGAATATGTCAGATCTTTAGAAATGTGAAATAAGTGAGATATTAGGCAATTTATTAGATATGAAGATTCATCAAAGTCTAGGGCAGTATTTCACGATTAAACTGTATTTCTACAGAAAAATATAAAAATGTTCACACTAAATAAATAAAGATATAAACAGATTCATTTCAGAGTGGTTCAGATTTGCTTCCATACAAATTATAAAAAAAATCTTATATCCATCTTAGATTTTAGAATTATAGGTAATATTTTATTAATTTGTAACAGTAAATTCAGGTCTCTATTTTCAGACACATTTTAGAGAAGTTTTAAAAATACAATGCTGAAATTTTATTTACTCATGAGAATAACGATAATATACTGCTCATTGTATAACTCGAAACTCTAATTAATTCTATAACTTATATAGTCAATATCAGGTACTTTTTCTAATTTGCTTGTTACAAAGCTTTCATTTGGAAAATGTTGGGAATGATTAGAGTTGTGTAGTTACTATTCCTCTTCTTTCTACATGGCATGCTATCAAGTGTGTGAAGACGAGCATGAGTTGTTTCCTGAAATTCCCAGTTTTAAAGGGCCTTAAAGTCCAGGAACTAGTCTCAAGTTTCTCATCATGTCATTTTATTGTTAACATTAGTTTAATAAAAAAATAATAATAATCTTCCCTGTAATAAATACTTCCCTATTTGTTTCTTTTCCCCATTGCACTTGTCAGAGTTCAGACTTTATACTTCAAATATAATATTTTACTGACATTCTGTACTACTTCACTGGAGTATATATATCTTCAATATTTTGCAATATTCTTAAATCTCTTTCATAAATTTTAATGAACCATATCCATATATCTACTAGCAGAGCACTGATCTTATGTAAATTAGATATTTTTGTTTTATTGATCTCACCTGCAAGATAAGAGTAATACTAATGCCTATTTATACTTGTATGATTGCTGAGGAAATTAAATCATTTAATACAATAAGACACTTACATATAATTCCTAGCATAAAATAGACCCTACACTAGATGATAAATCTTAATACTATTTTACTTACTATTTTACTTTTATCAATAATATCATATATGTCACTATCACCATCCTTTCCTTATAGGAATGAGACACTTTACCCAAGTAGGTGAAATAAACCATAATATGAACATTAATGTATAACTGGAAGTGAAACATATTCAGACATTCGGAAAGAAAAGAAGACCCATAATTTTTACTTTAGTAAATCAAATCAATTATCAAAGTAACTTTCAAAAAATAAAATCTATATTTTAAAAAGTCGTGAATTACTTTTCAAAACATCTAAGATGATGTGTCAAGTTTTATTTTTTCCCTTCCAAAATGCAATATAAATTGATATATACAACTTAAAAACAAAAAAATTATAATATAATGTGTAAAGACATAAGCTATACTTTAAAAATACACAGAAAAAAACAGGAATAAATTAAACTTGTGCATTTTTTCTTAAAGGGGAATGTTAACAATAGATTCCTAAATTTTGTTTCTCAGGTATAACTAAACAGATTTTTTTTGAGTACAGGTATAACTAAACAAATTTTTTTGAGTAAAATAAAGTACTGCATATTGTATATCTGCACACACAGTTTGAACAAATACCAGGCAAAGCAATTTAAATTTTAAGTGTCATAAATAAACTTGATTTTTGTTAATTTACCTAATCTAATTGAGATTAGTGCAATGCTACTTAAAGGAATATTACATTTAAATTTTTGTCCTTTTATACCATTTTATTGAGATATTGAATATAACACAATTATATATTTTAAGAACATAACTGAATGTTGTGCAAGCATTAACACAATCCATTTTTACAATCCCCTCACTGTAAAGGGACCTCTGTCGCTTATTTACAATTGATCTGTATTCCAACCTCCAAGCCCAGGTCCAGATTAGTATTTACTAACCTACTTTCTCTTTCTATAGATTAGCTT
>NW_007745600.1:13327-13969 GCF_000696425.1 Galeopterus variegatus
CACAATCAACTGATTCTTTGCTGTGTTGTGATTACTGGAGAATCTATTGAAGGCATTCTTCATTTTATTTCTTACATTTTTATTTGATTTTATCCTAATGATTCCATATCTCCACTGAAAATATACATCTCATCTTGTATGTAATACTTTTCCGTCAGAACCTATATCACATCAATCGTACTTATTTTTTAATTATCTAATTGGTGGATTAATATTAATCCAACATCTGTGTCACAATGGTTCTGATGATTGTTTTGTTTCTTCACACTGCTTTTCTTCTTCCTTATGGATGCCCTCCAATTTCTTTTTTAATTGTTGAAAGTTGAGCATGTAGATACTGAGTCAAATGTTTGTATGTTTCAAAATGAGCACACCTTCCTTTCTGTTGGGTGTTCAATTTGAGAATTTGTGTTAGTCTGAAAAGGAATAGGGCTGAGTTTGAAATTTATGTTTGCTATTTTTACCATCCATATACCTGAAAGCTCAAACCCTTGAAAACTTCCTTGTATGTATTTTATATATTGTGTGGGACTAATGGTCAGATTCTCTTTGTCAATATACGCTACACACTTGACGCGACGTCTCCATGCTTGGCTTTGTGTCTTTCCTTTATACTTCTCTCTGGAAAGAATTTGTCTCCTG
>NW_007745600.1:14171-14568 GCF_000696425.1 Galeopterus variegatus
AGTGAATCTGAATATTATAAATGGTGCATCGTAGGACGTGCTGTTGGTATCCCATTCATATTCCTTTGGCCTGGAAGTTGCCTACAGGGAGTTGCTGTAAACCTTTCTGTGTCTCTGTGCCTGAGGGCAAAATTATAAGCTACTGTAGTCTGTTTGACCCATGTGTGGAAGGTCAGAATTTTCTAGGAAATTGATGTATCAGAGGGAATCCTCACATGACAAAGGAGTTGCTAAATAAATACCTCACTTCAGTTCTTTCAGTGGGACAGTTCTGAGTATGTTCTACATAATCTCTCAGGAAAATCAAGACCCAGTAAACTCTCAAATGTAAAATGTCCATTAATGTGCCTATTATTGACTTGCATTCCTTCCCTGTAAGACTTTTCTTTGACCTCAC
>NW_007745601.1:0-1403 GCF_000696425.1 Galeopterus variegatus
CGGAAAATGGTAAATAAATTTTAAACGAGGCTGGTAGAGAACAAAGGTCCACGTTTTATTCCCATAAAAGTAGAGATGAGATTTGTCATTCAAATTATGAAATGAAATCTCACCTGACCCATAGTCCAGAAAAAAATGCCAGGAAAAGTAAGAATAGGTCTTACATTTAGCAGAAGGATGGCACGTGACCAGTGCACTGAAACCCTCTTGATTTCTTATTTGAATTCACCAGCATCCGGCCTACTGTGCGGACGACCTCTCCCCACCTCTGGGAAGACAGTCTCTAGGACCCCCAACCCCACCCCTTATTCCATCTACACTTGTCCCTCATTTCTGCCTCCCAGTAACACCGGGCTGAAGCAAACCCCTGATGAATGTTGCCACCGGTGGGGTAAGGAATCTCTGTGATTACCAGGAGAGTTTTGTTTGTTTTTCTAAAAGCTCTCTTCAGGGATAATGAGATAGGGTATGTTATTTAAAATCTATAATTATATCTGCATTAAATGTATTGATAATTTCTTTTAGACCATGCTACGATGAAGGAAAACTGCAGCCATCATTCCTTAATTAGAAAAAATAGGTTGCTGGGGTATATGAGTATCAGATTTTTATACATGCTATGGTAGATAATTGTTTAATATCTGCCACATTAGAATTCTGCCTGTACACACCTATAATAGGTTAGGTTTTTTTTTAGTGTGGACATGTGATCTGCAAGTCTCAATATGTTTATATTTGGTTTTTGTACAATATCCTTTCCTTTATTCTGTAATGTCTGAAAAACTGACTCCTCTCATTTTCTAAGAAGAGGCCTAACTCCTTCAATCTGGTGTTTAGTTCTCCCCACTAAGATTTTCTACCTTTGTTCTTAGCTATTTTATTCATTTGTTCAAAAAGTGCCAGGCACGGTTTAGAACACTGGAGCTATAGCAATAAATAAGCCAGACTAAGCCCCTTCGTTGGGAAGTTTATGTTCTAGTTTTGGTTTTCTAGCCTAGTTGGCTGGCTAACATCTTCCACTCTACTCTTTAGGAGACTAATATAACTTGAGTTTATACTTCCTGTGGCGAAAAGCAGGCAAACTCTTTTGACCTCAGACAGCAGTCCTAGTTATCAGCAAATAATCTCTGTCTAGAGGCTTCTCACACACCAGTGTCAGAAACCGACTGTTCTGTTTCATATGCAGTTTGTGTTTCTTTGGTCTGGTTTCTTTGGATTTTTTGCCAATTCCAACTGTTACTGTAAAGCTAGGACTAGGACTCACAGACCCCTTGAGCCCATTGTACAGACTGGGTCACAAACCCTCCACACGCAAGTCTACAAGCTAGGTAATAGGAAAAGGTCCTGGGAGCCGTGGGTAAAAAATTAATAGGTTTTATTCAGAGCTAGGAGCAGCCACCCTA
>NW_007745601.1:2028-9341 GCF_000696425.1 Galeopterus variegatus
GGAGCCGTGGGTAAAAAATTAATAGGTTTTATTCAGAGCTAGGAGCAGCCACCCTAGTGGCTTCTTGGAGCGTCCTGAGAAGCACCATGTGTCAGAGTCATTAGTCCTTTATACTTAGGTCCATAACCCAGGACACCTGGGTGTCCATATGCAGTTACATTAAGTAGTAACCAAGGAACACCTGAGGGTATTTTCAGCAACTGCTTGGTAAGATTCTGAACATCTGAGGGGCCCTGACCATGTTCCTATATTTTCCCAACAGTTATCCAGCTGAAGATTGCTCCTCACATTCCTCTCTGGGTGACACCCAGGACACAAGATCGTATCCCACAGATCCTCCTAGGGCTGGCAGATGCAGGAATGACAGAAGATATGTCCACTGTGGAAGGTCGCTGGTTTCTCAGATCATCCACTGCAGCTTTTCCCTGGAGGTCCATCACAGCCACCACAGTCACCACTAAGTGATGAATGCTAGTGCTGGCCATGGAGCAAACCCGGCTCTGCAGAGCAAGGACCAAGTAAGAAGTGGGCAATCCCCTCTGCCCTCACTGCTCTTCTGGAAAACTAGCAGGCTGTCCAGTTGCAGAACTCCACGCTGGCAGCAGTTTTACCTTGAGCCCCTAGGTGCCAGCCTAAGAATTCTATATTTTCATATTCAATTGCTTTAACAATTATAAGACTTTAAGATTTTTCTCTTTTTAAAATCAGTTTCAAAACAGACTGTGCATTTGTTTTCAAGGAATTTTCCAATTTTATGTAAACCATAAAATGTGTTGGCACAGAGGT
This sequence comes from Galeopterus variegatus, assembly GCF_000696425.1. Taxonomy (NCBI): domain Eukaryota; kingdom Metazoa; phylum Chordata; class Mammalia; order Dermoptera; family Cynocephalidae; genus Galeopterus; species Galeopterus variegatus. Next base: position 2,815 of record NW_007745601.1, read on the forward strand.
GTTTATATTATTTTTATTTTTTTAAATGTCTGTAAGGTCTATAGTGGTGCCCCTTTTAAAGTTGTATTACAGGGTGCAAAGCCTGCATCCTGGACACGCTGGTGGCTCAGCATCTGCACCGCACTGAGGAGCTCTGGTGGCTGGTGAGGGAGGGGGTGATGCAGCAGCCCTAGAGCCCTGGGCCCAGAGGAGAGGGAGCCGGCGACAGGCGCCTGCACAAGTCTAGGAGTGAGAATGTGGAGGTCTGAGCCGGTGCAGTTTGAACATATCCCACAGGAGAATGCCTTGGAGTTCAAGGAAAAGGAAGATTTGGCCCTGGGTCATGAAGTAGGATATGTCTTTCTCAAACCCCAAAGCATTCAGAGCTGGGATGACTTAGGGTCCATAGAGTGGGGCTAGGCAAGCCTCAGCCTCCGGACAGAGGCCCCTGGCTCCTGGGAGAACCACCTGGGGCCAGGCTAGTAGTGATAGGGCCGCCGTGTATGGTGAGTGTGCCAAGAGCTTCTGACACTTGTACAAACCCTACAAGTGCAGGGTCTGTGGCAACGGCTTTGGGAATAGGCCTGCATATTTCAAACACCAGTGAACTCATAGTGGTGAGAAGCCCCACAGAGCCTGGCCACCAGCCCAGGGGTCCCCAAAGATTCTTGTCCCTGGATCCCTGCTGGTGAGTGGCTCACTATTTGCAGTGAATGTGACAAGAGCTTCTGGCAGAGTTCTGACCTGGTGAAACACCAGGGGACACACACGGGTGAGATACCCTACAAGTGTGGCATCTGTGTCAAGGGCTTTGGCGACAGGTCTGCCACATAAAGCACCAGAAGATGTGCCATGGGGGAGCAGCCCCCCGATCAGTGGTTCCCCAATGACAGCCATCATGGGCAGCCATGGCAGCCTCACAGGGACCCAAGGCCCAGGACAAGCCATATATCTGCACTGATTGTGGCAAAAGGTTTGTGCTCACCTGCAGCCTCCTGAGCCACCAGCGCAGTCATCTGGGGCCCAAGCCCTCTGGCTGTGACATGTGTGGAAAGGAGTTTGCCCGGGGCTCAGACCTGGTGAAGCACCTGCGGGTGCACACAGGAGAGAAGCCCTACCTGTGCCCTGAGTGTGGCAAGGGCTTTGCTGACAGTTCTACCTGGGTCCAGCACCTCTGCACCCACAGTGGCGGGAGGCCTCACACCTGCCCAGAATGCGACCGCACCTTCAGCCTCAGCTCCACCCTTCTTTGCCACCGCCTCACTCATGTGGAGCCCCACGACTTCAGCTTCCCAGGCCCCCTCTAGGCCCCCTGATCCACAGCCCATCTCTCCCCTCCTCTTGGAACCAGCCCGCCACTGACTCCTTAAAGCCCTTCGTACTCGGGTGATGGGCCTTTTGGCCTGCCTGGCTTGGAGCCAGAGCCTGGGGGATCACAGGCTGGGGAGCTGCCCCCACCACTGGCAGGTTTCAAGCCCCGCAAGTGTCCCGAGTGTGGGAGGACTTACACTAAAGCTCTGACCTGGTGAAACACCCGCACCTCTGTCCTGTATGCAGCAAGGGTTTTGCTGACAGTTCGGCCCAAGTCAAGCACCTCTGCACCCACCATGGTGAATGGGTCCAGCCAGCACCACTGTCCACTCTCCTGTGACCACATAACCCTCCTGGCCCAGCACCCACAGCCCCTTGACCTTGAGTCCAGGCCCAGCCCTCTGGACCCAGCCAGCCCCACGTGTATGGCTTCTATGGTAAGGAGTTCCCAAAAGCTCAGATCTGGTCACACGCAGCCACACACACACACTGGGGAGAAGCCACACAAGCGTGCAGAGAGTGGCAAGGGTTTTGGTGACAGTTCTGCCTGAATGGAGACCTGTGTGGGCACCTAGTCCTGAGGACCTTTGGTATAGGAGATGGTTGGGCAAGGTCCCTCAAGGAGGAGCCACCAGCAGGACTGGAATGACAGGGTCCAGGGAGGGTATCTGCTGCTTAAGCAGAGAAGAAAGGGCCTGGAGGCAGTGGGAGGGGGAAGGAGCGGGAGGAGCAGGAGGAAGGAGTGGATGGACAGAAGCAGAGACTGGAGACAATAACCCCGAAGCTCAGGAAACTGTCCTGGCTGGGCTTAGGACCGTGCCGGTACGGGCTATACCCCCAGCTTCTAGAACACTGCCCAGCACACAGTAGGCACTTAATAAATACTTGCTGGATAGGAAAAAAAAATTCTTATTACAGATAAGAATTTTTCTTCTTTTGTCCCCTTTATGATTCTTGCTGGGGGCTTATCAATTTTAATTAATCTTTCCAAATAACCAACTTTTGGCTTCCATTATTTTCTCTGCTGTATGTCAGGTTAAGATTTCAGTGATTCTGGTCTATCTCCATTATTTTCTTTCTTCTACTCTCTTTGGGTTTGCTTTGCTGTTTTTTTTTGTCAGCTTCTTGAGATAGAAATTAAGATATTTAATTTTCAGCTTCTTTTCTCTATGACATATGCATTTAGAGATAGAGGTTTCCGTCTAAGCACAGCTAGAATTACATTCTACAAGTTTTTTAAATAATAAATTGCTCACATTTAAGATCATACTATCCAAGACACTGTATTTAAAACTTTATAAGCATTCTCTATTTGTATATTTATTTTTATTAAATATAATTTACATATAGTAAAATACACAAATCTTAAAGGTACAGCTCAGTCACCTTTTGCCAATTATACATCTATATAATCACCAAATCCAGATATAGAATGTCTTTATGACCCCAGAAAGTTTTCTCAGGCTTCTTCACAGTTAAAACCCACGTTCATAGGTAACACTCTTCTGACTTCTATGACCATTGATTAGTATGTGTCTGTTCTTGAACTTCATAAAATCAAACCCAACAGTAATCCAACAGGATGCACACTTTTGTGTCTGGATTTTTTTTTTTTTTCCTTTTTGTCTTTTTTCATGTCCAGCAACGGATCGCAACCCTCAGTGTCACGCCCGTACCGGACTGGGACCGGCGACGGGATCGCAACCCTCAGTGCTGCACCCGCACCTCGCTCAGCCAGTGAGCGGGAACCGGTCTGTATGTGGGATCCGAACCCTCGGCGGGAGCACCGCCGTGCACTCCCAAGCGGCACACTGTAGCAGTGCGCCACCGGGCCGGCCCGTGTCTGGATTTTTTGCTTAACTTAATTTTTTTTTATAATCATCTGTATTGCTGCATGTAGGAGAATTGTGTTTTTTAAATTGCTATGTAATGTTCCATTGTACGGATATACTACAATTTGCTGACCCATTCTCCTGAAGATGAAAATTTGTATTTTTTTCTTAGTTTTGGGCTATTATTATTTTTGGTTATTTCATTATGAATAAAACTGCTAAGGAAATTCTTATACATATTGTTAGGTGCACATATGCTCTCTTGGTCTTGTACATGATTATTAGATTAAGGAATTTCCCTTCTTATATTAGTTACTGAATTTGATTAAATGCTTTTTCTGAACCCATGGAGGTGATCATATGGTTTCCTCCTTTATCCTATTAAAGGTGATTTTTATCCTGTTGTGGTGATTGATTGATGGATGTAAATGATTAACCCTGCATGCCTAGGATAAAACTCAGTTGATCATCAGATATTATCCTTTAATTAGTGGATTCAATTTGCTAATGTTTTGTTTGCCTTTACATTCACGAGAAATATTGGTCTGAAATTTTCTGCTCTTGTGATTTTTTTCCTAGTCAGTTTTTGAAATCAGGATTATGCTGGCATCTTAAATAGGTTGAGAAGTTTTCTTTTTCCTCTATGCTTTGAAAGAATTTGAATATGGCTGGTATTGCTTCTTCCTTCGATGTTTTGTAGAATTTACCAGTGAAACCATCTGTGCCTAGAGTTCTTTATGGGAAGATTCTTGGTATTGATTTAACTTTGCTAATGCATATGACTATTCAGACATTTTGTTTATTCTTATGCTAGGTTTAGTTTGAATATGTTATAGTTTCCTTATTTGTTCAGTTAAAAAATATTCTATTTTCCACTGTGATTTTCTCTTTGATTCATTGATTATTTAGAAGTATCTTGTTTAATTTTTAAATAGTTGGGGATTTTCTAGTTTACTTGTTATTGACTTCTTATTTAATTACATTGTGGTAAGAGAACATAAGTTGTATGATTTAAATCCTGAGAAATGTGTTGAGTCTTGCTTTATGGCCCAGCATGTAATTTAACTTGGTTCCATGTGTGCTTGAAAAGAAGACGTATTCTGTAGTTATTGGGTATAATATTCTGTAAACGTCATTTATACTGAAAGGATTGACAGTATTTTCAGAACTTCTGTACCTTTACTAATTTTTTTGTCTAGCTATTCTATGAGTTACTGCAAGGAGGGTTAAAATCTCCAATTGTGCTTGTTGGTTTGTCTATTTCTTCTTTTGTTTCTGCAAATACTGTTCCATGTACTTTGAAGCTTTGCTATTAGGCACATACACATTTATAATTATGTCTTCCCAATGAATTCACCATTTTGATATTATAAAATTTTCCTGTTTATTTTTTACTATTTATTTTTAATAGTTATCCTTGTCTTGAAGTCTTTTGTGCCTGGCGTAAATATAACCACACCAGCTTTCTAGTGCTCACTGTTTGTATGATATATCCCTTTCCATCTTTTTACTTTCTTTTTTTTCCCCCACCTTTTTATTTTCAGCCTATCTGTGTTCTTATATTTAAAGTGTGTCTCATATACATAAAGTTGGGTCATTGTTTAAAAACAAGTCAGATAATCCCTATCTTTAATTGTAGTTGTCCTTTTGTATTTAATGTAACAACTGATACATTTGAATATGCTGTATTGCTCTTTGTTTTCTCTTAGCTCCATCTGGTGTTTGTTCCCTTTTTCTCCTTTTCTACCACTAAAAAAATTAAGCAAAGGGAGAATTGACAATTTTTCAATCATAATTGGAGGTTTTAATACCCTTCCCTCAGCAACCAATAGAACTAGACAAAAAATCAACAAAGACATGGAAGATCTGAAAAATACTATCAAACCTTGACTTTGACATTTGTAGGACACTACACCACAAAATGGCCAACTACATTCTTTTCAAGTATATTTGATGTACCATATGATAGGCTCTAAAATTAAAAGGACTGAAATATATAAAGTATATTCTGTGATCACAATGGAATGAAATTAGAGCTCAATAACAATAAGATAACTACAAAAAGAAACACAAAATATTTGGAAATTAAACAACATACTTCCATATAATCCATGGGGCAAAGAAGAAAACACAAGAGAAGTTGGAAAATACATTAATCTAATTATTAAAAAATGCAACACATTAAGTTTTGTAAGATGCAGCTAAAGCTCTGCTAAGAGGAAAATTCATAGCTTTAAATGTTTATATTAGAAGAAAAACCTAAAACCAATGATCTGTGTTCCTGCCTCAAAAAATTGGAAAAAGAAGTATAAATTAAACTTAAAGTAAGTAGAAGAAAGGAGATCATAAAAACAAGTACAGTAATTGATTAAAACATAGATAAACAAGAGAGAAGATCAATAAAATCAAAAGCTGGTTCTTTGAAAATATCAATAAAATTGATAAGTTTTAGCTAAAGTGACCAATAAAAAAAGGGAGAAGATATAAAAATATTAATATCAGAAATGAAAGAGGGACATCACTATAGTCTCTACAGATGTCAAAAGGATAATAAGGGAATAAAATATCATGAACAACTTTATGAAAAAAAATTTTACAACCTAGATGAAATGGACAAATTTCTCCAAAGACAAAAAACTACCAAAACTGGCCCAAGAAGAAACAGAAAATTTGAATATCCCTATATTAATTTCAAAATTGGAATTTGTAATTTAAAACTTCCCATAAAAGAAACTCTAGGCCCAAAAGTCTTAAGTCATGGATTCTATGAAACATTTAAAAAAGAAAATGCCAATACCATGCAAACTCTTTGTAAAAATAGAGACTTACAGAACACTCCCAATTCATTTTATGATGCCAGTATTACCTTAATACCAAAAACAGATGAAGATAGTATAGGAAAAGAAAACTACAAACTTTTTTTTTTGCATCATAAGCATAGATGCAAATTTAAGTAAAATTAAATGTATGTATGTATGTATCTCTAACATTCTTTCTGTAAATATGTATTGTAAGATATCTGAAATAATGTTTATCTAATATTAATAATGACTATTTCTGGTTGATGATTTTTTATTTTTTTTAATTTTATTTATTTATTTTTTTTAAAAGATGACCGGTAAGGGGATCTTAACCCTTGGCTTGGTGTTGTCAGCACCACACTCACCCAGTGAGCGAACCGGCCATCCCTATATGGGATCCGAACCTGGGGCCTTGGTGTTATCAGCACCGCACTCTCCTGAGTGAGCCACGGGCCGGCCCTGGTTGATGATTTTTTTAAAAATTATTGTACTTTTTTTCATTGTTTGAATTATTTTTAACAAACATTACTCAGTGAAATAATTTTTCTTTAAAAAACAAAAATTATGGGCCAGCCCGGTGGCGCACTGCTACAGTGCGCCACTT
>NW_007745601.1:13697-14568 GCF_000696425.1 Galeopterus variegatus
ACAACGCTGGAGGTAAATACTTGTATGATTCTGTTTTAAGGATGAGGAAACACAGGCCCAGAGAGTTGCAGTAACTTGCCCAAGGCCACATACTTAGTGAGGAAATGTCCTCTGATCCCAGTTTGGGGTTGGCATGGAATGGAGTCAGGCACACTTAGGTCAGGCCTGCGAGACCTTGGGAGAGTTTTTAGATCTGTGAAGCTCAGTTCTTCCTCTGAGAGAACGTCTGAGAGTTTAATGTCCTCATCGGGATGCAGTGGGAATTAGCACAGTGAAAGCTGTCAGCGTTGCCTTGGCTGCTGCGAAGGCCAGAGGGCGCCATTCACACACATGCCATGTCAGTAGTGCCCCCACCCCAAGGCTACACAGCCCCAGCCCTGCCCGGCAGAGTGAGCCTTAAAAAGTGGCATTTCAGCTCTTCGCCTCACAGAACAAGACATCATTGTCAATGAACCCCATCTCCTTCCCTAACCTTTGATACCCTGCCCCCCAGAGAAAATGTGTTACTTCTGAAGAACCGCCTTGCAGGGAGAGGGATGAACACGGCTTGAGCTTCACACCAAGGAAGTCTGGCTCTTCCTTGGGCCCAGGAACCGGCAGTGGCCAGAAAGCTTGGCTGGGTGTCCCCCAGGGGAGGAAAGCACCCCAGCCCCTCACCATCCCCCAGTGCAAGATGAAGGGATCGTTCTCCTCTTGGCTCCTACCTGGGGATGCTGCCTTGGGTAGAGGGGCCTTTGGTGACCTTGGCCAAGCAGTCAGTGAGCTGAGAGGGGAGGATGGTTAAGAAAATGGATCTCATTGGCTCCAGGGCCAAAGTGAAGGGAAAAGGAGGAGGGTCTGTGGAAGGACTGAAGCTATGAGGCCCTGAACC
>NW_007745602.1:0-3306 GCF_000696425.1 Galeopterus variegatus
TCGCATGCCCTCCTGTGAATCTGTTGCTGAGGGCAGAGGTTTGGACCATGCTGGATCACACACTATCCTGCCTCCCAGTGAAACAGCTTGGTCTGCAATGGGTGAGAGATAGCTCATCAGTCATTCCAGAGCCCAAAACAGGATGCCACCTAACCATGATGCGTTCTTTGTATACTTTAGAAATAAGGTGAGAAGATGCAGTCCTACTTCATCAACATCGTAAAGAACGGGAAGCTGACACACAAATGCACAAGTCCAACTTCTTTCCAATGCTGTGAAAATGCCCTGTTCATCTACTGCTGTGTGAAAACCACCACCACACAACTTAGTGGATTATAATAACACAGTCATGTTCTAACTCACACATTGGCAATTTGAGCATGGCTCAAATCCTCCTGACATCCAGAGGAGTGATTCTGCTGGGATCTGAAGAATTCAGGGCCAGGATGACTCAGTCAAATGTCTGGCAGTTGTGCCAGCTGGGCTGGGGGCTTGCGCAGGGCTGTGTGCATGGTGAGAACCTAGAGCCAGATCTTGCTCTTGCAAGGAATTTTTGTGAGATAGTTGTTAAGCCATCGGTAGCTGGGAGGATTGTAACCACAGGAATTTGCAGACACTGCTAATCAGAGCTTTGTGTTTTCCCAGAAAACGGGTTGTTACATAGTTTCTAGTTCATCCTTGTAAGTGGTCTCAGTTTCTCTCCATGTGGGACAGTTAGGATTCCTCAGAGCATAGTGTCTGGGCTTCAAAGTGACAATACCTCTTAGTCCATTTGGGAAGTTTTTAAAAAATACCTTCAGCTACGTTGCTAATCAAAAACAGAAATATATTCCTCACAGTTCTTGGAGGCTGGGAAGTCCAACATCAAGGTGCTGGCCAATTCCACGTCTGGTAAGGGCCCACGTTCTGGTGCATGGAGCGCACCTTCTGTTTGAGTCCTCACGTGGTAGAAGGGTGAGGGAGCTCTCTGGGGTATTTGGCATATCCACACTAATCTTACTCACAAGGGCGTGGCCTTCCTCAGCTAATCACCTTCCAAATAGCTACAACTATTATGCTATCAACTTGGGGGTTAATATTTCAGTCAATGAAATTCAAGAAGACACAAATATTCAGACCATGGCACCAGCCAAGAGAGAGGAAGTGAAAAATATCAGTTTCTTAAGAACCTTGGCCCAGAAAATGGCACGGCACTCAGTCGGGTGTATTTTATTGGTGGAGGAACTGCAGATAAATGTGGAATTGAAAGTCTTACAAAGACTTTAAGACATAACATCTTTTTTGCTTAAACCTCTGAGTAGTGCCATGGTACTGGTGCAGCCAAAAAAGGAAAAATGAAGGGAACCACATCTGAAGAATCACTGTGCTCTGATTTCCTTTTAGAGTTTTACACTCACCTGCGCAGAGAAGGAGGCAGCCCATAGATGTGACCTGGACACAGACTGAGAACCTCACAGTGGGGCACTGGGCTGCACAGTCCCCACCATAAAGTCAGGAGAAGGCAGGGACGGGAGCACTGCCATCAGGGAGACACAAAGCAGTGTCCTCGGACCTGTGGTTCTCACCCCTCCAGCCCTGCATGGGAGGGAAGAGCAATCACAACACTGGGGAGAGACAGGGAAAAGGCAGACCTTCCAGGGCCAGCAGTCCCCACTGACACGGAGACAGAGACAGGCTTCTGTGCCCTATGAACTCCTAAAATCACTCCGTGCTGCTTGTACAACTGCCCTCTTGGCCCGGCTGCACTTCTGCTTCTGGGATTCAGCACTGCTGTCCCTCTTCCTGGACACTGGCTAGTTTTCTGCATGACTCAGCCAGCTTCTCTTTAGTGGCTTTCCTCCAAAACCATGGCTGAGTCATCGCCCCACACAAAGTTCAGGGCCTATCCACTGTCGTAAAGTTTCTGGGTATCACCTGGTCCTCCATGGGCCACCCCTTGTGGTTAAGAACAAAATCCTAACCATTGGCCTCTAGCTACTTTGTAGCAGGTGCAGCACATGTCAGGACTCTTTGCCTTTTGGGAACAACATATACCACATCTGTGCATTCTGCCAAGGCCAATGTATGCCATCATAAGGAAGCCCACCACGCTGTACTGGGGCTGCAACAGGAAACAGCACCACAGCTGGTCCAGCAGGCAGTCTTGCAGGCCATGCCTCTGGTCCCACAGGTTCTGAGTTTCATGTTGAGGTTCTTGCTACCATCAATTATGCCTCCTGGTGCCTAGGGACTAAACATGGCCTGTCCTAGTACCTATGGGCTTCCGGTTTAATAGACTTTGGCTTCTGTAGCTCGTTACACTCCATTAGAAAGGCAGCTCTTTGCTGCATATGATGGCCTCATGGAGACTCAGGCCCTTCAGGACATGCGCAGGTGCTACTGCACACCCAGATTCCAGCTGTGCCCTGCGTCTCAGACTTCTCCCAGCAGTGGCTCAGCATGGCCACTAAAGCCCTTCTAGCAAAAGGAAATGGTACCTGGAAGAACAGACCAAACATGACAAAATGGGTCTTTCTAAATTACAGGAGCACATGGCTTCCCCATTACTCAGCCCCCAGCCCACAAACATAAAGGAACTGGTAGCAGTACCCCCCATTGCTTGGACCCCTGGCAACTTAGGGAGGCCCCTGGGAAGGGCTGAGTGAAGGAGACAGGTGTGTGTATGGGTGGAGTGACGGTGAGCCACGGCTGCCTTCCACAGCTGTCTGGCAGGCTGTGGAGGACACTGTGGTTCATAATTGCACTCAGGTTCACATTTTTACAGATTCCAAGGCTGTGGCCAAAAGGCAGGCAGTGTGATTGAGCCAATGGCTATGCAACTCTTAAAATTCAGGACCGACCACTTGGGGCACACCTGTTTGGGATGAATTACTGAAGGCACCAGTCACCCTACACATGACCCTATCTCAGCACATTCACAGGCCGCCATGCCCAAGGCTGTTTTATTTTTTTTAATGAAATGTAAAATTTTTTTTTTAATTTTTATTTTGTCAATATACAATGTAGTTGAATATTATGTCCCATCACCGAAACCTCCCTCGCTCCTCCCTCTCCTCCCTCCCACCCAAGCATGTCCTTTCCATTTGCTTGTTGTAAGAAGTTCAAAGATAATTGTAGTTGTTATAGCTTCCTATCCGCCCACCCCCCCCCCACGGTTTTTTGTTTTTGTTTTTTATTTTTTGTTTTTTGTTTTTGTTTTTGTTTTTGTTTTTGTTTTGTGTGTGTGTGTGTGAGTGAATTAATTAATTTATTTTTAGCTCCCACAAATAAGTGAGAACATGTGGAATTTCTTTTTCTCTGCCTGAC
>NW_007745602.1:4895-6122 GCF_000696425.1 Galeopterus variegatus
GAAGTCTGTGCCCAGCCCTATTTGCTGAAGGGTTTCTCCTATGTTTTCGTTAATAAGTTTTTTGTTTCAGGGTGTATATTTAAATCCTTAATCCATTTTGAGTTGATTTTCGTACATGGTGAGAGGTATGGGTCTAGTTTCAATCTCCTGCATATGGATATCCAGTTATCCCAGCACCATTTGCTGAAGAGGCAGGCCTGACCCCAATGAATAGGCTTGGTGGCTTTGTCAAAGATCAGATGGCAGTAAGTGCGTGGGTTGATTTCTGGGTGCTCTATTCTATTCCATTGATCAGTGTCTCTGTTTTTATACCAGTACCATGCTGTTTTGGTTATTGTAGCTTTGTAGTATAGTTTAAAGTCAGGTAGAGTAATGCCTCCAGCTTTATTTTTCTTGCTCAGCATACCTTTGGCTATTCGTGGTCTTTTGTTATTCCAAATAAATGTCTGTATAGTTCTTTCCATTTCTGAGAGAAATGTTATTGGAATTTTGATGGGGATTGTGTTGATTTGTATATCACTTTGGGTAGTATAGTCATTTTCACTATATTGATTCTTCCAATCCAAGANTTCGTAGAATGAGTTTGGAAGCTTTGCATCTGTTTCAATCTTTTGGAATAGTTTGTAAAGAGTCAGTGTCAATTCCTCTTTGAATGTTTGGTAAAATTCTGCTGTGAACCCGTCTGGTCCTGGGCTTTTCTTTGTTGGGAGCTTTCTGATAACAGCTTCAATCGCCTTTCCTGTTATTGGTCTGCTCAGGTTTTCTACATCTTCATGGCTTAGTTTTAGGAGCTTCTGTCTGTCCAGAAATTTATCCATTTCCTCCAGATTTTCGAACTTGTTGGCATATAGTTGTTTATAGTAGTCTCGGATGATTCCTTGTATTTCAGTTGGGTCAGTTGTAATATCACCTTTCTCATTTCTAATTTTTGTTATTTGAATCCTCTCTCTTCTTTTTTTTGTTACCCGTGCTAGTGGCTTGTCGATTTTATTTATCTTTTCAAAAAACCAAATTTTTGATTCGTTGATCTTTTGTATTGTTTTTTGGGTTTCAATTTCGTTAAGTTCTCCTCTGATCTTGATGATTTCTTTCCATCTGCTAAGTTTAGGTTTGGATTGTTCTTGTTATTCTATTTCTTTAAGGTGCATTATTAGGTTGTTCACTTACCTTCTTTCCATTTTTCTGAGGTAAGCATTTAATGCAATAAATTTCCCCCTTAGTACTGCT
>NW_007745602.1:7196-9676 GCF_000696425.1 Galeopterus variegatus
TTTTTTTCCTTTTTGTCTTTTTTCGTGTCCGGCCACGGATCGCAACCCTCAGTGTCGCACCGGTACCGGACCGGGACCGGCTACAGGATCGCAACCCTTGGTGTTACTCCCGCACCTAGCTCAGCCAGTGAGCGGCCAGTCTGTATGTGGGATCTGAACCCTCGGCGGGAGCGCCGCCACACTTCCCCAGCGGCGCACTGTACCAGTGCACCACCGGGCCGGCCTTGTTATGTCTTCTTGATGCTTCAGTCCTTTATCATTATGTAGTGCCCCTCATTGTCTCTTTTTATGGTTTTTAGTTTAAAGTCTATTTTGTCTGATATGAGAATAGCTACTCCAGCTCGTTTTTCTTTTCTGTTTGCCTGGAAGATTTTTTTCCATCCTTTCACTCTTTGTCTATGTGAGTCTTTATGGGTGAGGTGGGTCTCTTGTAGGCAGCATATAGTTGGGTCCATCTTTCTTATCCAGTCAGTCAATCTGTGTCTTTTGATTGGAGAATTTAAACCCTTTACATTAAGAGTTGTTACTGAGAAGTGTTGATTTATTCCTAGCATTTTATTGGTTGTTTAGTTGTCTTAGGTGTCTTTTGTTCCTTGCTTTCTGTATTGCTGTTTCTTTTCTGTGTTTGTTGGTTCCTTCGGTTGCAGCTAGTGATTTTGTTTGTTTGTTTTCTTTTCATGATTGTCATTTTTATTATAGTGGTGGGTTTTGATTTTGCTTGGATTATTATGGCTATGGTAATTATCTTTCAGGGTCCAATCCCAGTACTCCCTTGAGAATTGCTTGTAAGGGTGGTCGTGTGGTGATGAACTCCCACAGTTTTTGTTTGTCTGAGAAATATACTATTTGCCCTTCATTTGGGAAGGACAGCCTTGCGGGGTAGAGTATTCTTGGTTGGCAATCTTTGTCTTTTAGTATTTTGAATATATCATCCCATTCCTTTCTAGCCTTTAGGGATTTTGCTGAGAAGTCTGATGTTAACCTGATTGGAGCCCCCTTATAGGTGATTTGGCGCTTCTCTCTTGCAGCTTTCAAGATTCTCTCTTTGTCCTTGAGTTTTGCCATTTTGACTATAATATGCCTTGGTGAAGCCCTTTTTGGGTTGAATACGTTTGGGGATCGTTGAGCTTCTTGGATCTGTAGATCTGTGGTTTTTCTTATGTCTGGGAAGTTTTCTGTGACTATTTTGTTGAATATGTTTTCAATACATTCACCTTTTTCCTCCCCTTCTGGAATACCCATGACTCGGATATTTGAGCGCTTAAGGTTGTCTAATATCTCTCTCAGATTTACTTCAATATCTTTGATACTTTTTTCTTTTTTCTTGTCTGCTTGTATTATTCCAAAGAGCCCATCTTCAAGTACAGAGGTTCTCTCTTCAACTTCTGTTATCCTGCTGGTTAAACTCTCCATTGTGTTTTTTATTTCGCTGAATAACTTCTTCAGTTCAGCAAGTTCTGCTACATTTTTTTTACGACAGTGATTTCCTTGTACATTTCCTCTTTCTGGTCCTGTATGTTTTTCCTGGTTTCATCATGCTGTCTAGCTGAGTTTTCTTGTATCTCATTCAGTCTCTTGATGATTATCACTCGAAATTCCCTGTCATTCATTTCAAGGGCTTCTTGTTCTATAGGATCTAGAGTTTGAGATTAATTAACTTTTGGTGGTGTATTTTCTTGGTTTTTGCATTTCTAGTATCTCTTTTTGGGTGTTTATTCACTTTGGCAGGGAGTTTCACTTGGGTCTTGGACCTCTGCGGGAAGTCTCCTCTCTGGTCAGTTTGAACTCTACTAAGTTGCTGGAAACCGCCATACCGGTCCTGTAAGTTATGTGTGTTCTGCACCTCGCTATCGGGGCATTTTCCCACTCTGTGTGCACTAGGTGGGGCTGTTGAGCCTTGCAAAGGGATCCCACAGGGTGTGTAATTTTTTTTCTGAGACTCCGCCTCCTTTTGCCGGGCCCCTCCCCACTCTGTGCGCTCAGAACACAGCTGAGGCGTGTCTTCTGCAAACCTCGTCTTTCAACTGAGACATCAAAGCTGTGCCCTGCCCCGTCCTGCCCAGGAAGAGTTTCAGGTGTCTAGTCTCTCCAACTGCAGGGTGTGAGCTCCTCGGGGGACGGTCCCACAGCACACAGTTCCTCTTTGAATCCCCCCAGCACGGGTCGACCCGGGCGCCCTCCGGGAGAGCTCTCCAACAGCTTCAATCTAGCTCGAGAGCGCTCCGGGCTCCCCTCTCCCAACCAGAAATCAGTTAGGGGTTCTTCCGAACTGAGGCCCACAGAGATGGTATCTGCCTCCCGGAAACAGGGAGTTTACCTGGGGCCGAAGCCCAGGGTGTGATGGAGAGACAATCTGGGCGGGCTCCTCTTCCCTGCCCTCCCGACGCTGGCTGGGGGTTCCCCACGCTACCAGCCCCATCAGAGATCCACGGGGGGAGTGGGATTGTAGGCCGGTCCACAGGCCCCGGGGTGCCCCGCGT
>NW_007745602.1:10561-14568 GCF_000696425.1 Galeopterus variegatus
GGTGTGGTAGGCGGGAGCCAGGCAGGCGGAGACCAGTCGGGCTTCTGCCCCGCAAGTGGGGCTGGACTGGGGGTGACCCACAGAGCTCGCAGAGTGCCTTCCACTCTGTTTCTGTGTCATCTCTGCTGGCTTACTTGGCCTTTGTTGTCTCGGGCTGCTCACTCGAACCTGCAGCATGGCTTGGGCGCTCTCAGGAGTCTTCTTTTGTGACGGTCCTGAAACCTCGAACCTGTAGTTGCTTGTTTGTTATTGTAGGTTAGTTGTTCAAAGATTTATTCGTTTTTTGTTGCTCTTGGAAATGCAAATACTACTCTGGTATCACAGCACACACTTCTCAGGGTCGTGCTGTCTCCTGGCATGGCCGATCCAGACCCGTCGCCATCTTGAAGTCCCCAAGGCTGTTTGCAGCCAAACTGTGGATGAGGCAGCTGAAGCCCAGGTTATTCCTGCTCTGGCCTCCACACTGAGCCCAGCTGATGCCCCTGATGTTCCACCTCCAGTAGATCAGGGGTCACCTGCCCAGCCACAGCCCCACACCTATTAGGGCCTCAGTGAGGTCCCCCTCCTTCCTGCCTTCCAAGCTCACAGGCACGTATTGCTCGAGTGCTGGCAGAATGGTGCCACTCGGCCTCTGGCCAGAGGGGCTCTACTCTTGTTGGAGAAGCCACACACCACGGGTGCCTCTTACTTTATCCCTGGCCAGGGGAGTGCTACTCAGTCATAAATGCTGCACCATCACTAAACACTGGCACAGTCTGGCACTCCCTTGTTCCCTAGGACAACCGCCTTTTCAGCTGGTGGCAACTTGACTTCATTGGGCATCTCCCACCCACGGCAGGCACTTTCTGCTATGCAGTAACATACATACACTCTCAGCAGACTTCTATGGGTTTCCCCTGCCCGGAAAACGTCACAGAACATGTACTCTCTGGCTTTGACCATTGCTTGCTTCCCTTTCTGGGCCACCCAAATCACTGATTCAGATCACTTCACGCCTGGTGACCCAGGAGTGAGCATTACAACATGGGGTATTGTGGAACTTTCATTTAGCCCATTGCCCCAAAGCTGCCAGCCTCTATAGAGCAGCATGGTGGCCTCCCAAAGTCATCATTATTACAGGTGCAGAATGGGTGGCGGACCCCCAAGTGGACCAAGCTCCTTCCAGGAACCTTAACCCTTCTTAACTCTCAACCCTCTTGCCACCATCCCCTCATCACAACTGGGCCAGACCCACCATGGTGCCCACCCTGGTGACCATGGGAGATCTGGATTCTTCTTCCCTTGGGGATAACATCATTTACATTTTCTCTAATAATGATATCTCCTCATACTATTAGAACCTACCACTCTCTGCTTCTGCCATCTCTCAATGTGATACCCTGTGTTGCTGGAGCCACCACAAATGAAGGCCTTCACCATATGTATTCCCTGGTCTTTGGACTTTCCAGTCTCAGAAACTGAGTCACATTAAAAAAGTAAAAAGAGAGACAAGATGGTGACGGGTCTGGAGCGGGCGTGCCAGAAGACAGCGAGAGCCTAAGAGGTGAGCCCTGTGCTACCAGAGTACTATTTGCATTTCCAAGAGCAACCAAAAATGAATAAATCATTGATCAACTTATCTACAATGACAGAAAGGCAACTACGGATTCGAGGTTTTAGGGCCAACACAAAAGAAGATTCCTGAGAGCACCCGAACGGCGCTGCGGGACCGAGTGAGCAGCCCGAGACAACAAAGGTCAAGAAAGACGGCAGCGACAATGCAGAAATAGAGAGGAAGGCGCCGGACCGGCCCAGCTCTGTGAGTGACCCCCAGCCCAGCCCAGCTTGCAGGGCAGACACCCGTCCAGCTCCCGCCTACCACACCAGGCTAGGCACTGGCACCAGTGCTGCCTCCATTTTCTCGGGTGGGGTCGGAGCCGGCTGGCTCGGATCGGCCAGGCCTGCCCTCCTCGCTTGGCGCGGCTCCTCACTGAGCCATGCAACTTGCTTGCCTCAGCACGGGGCCCCCTGGGGCCTGCAGACCGGCCTCCAATCCCACTCCCCCCGTGGATCTCTGGCGGGGCTAGTGGCATGGGGAGCCCCCAGCCAGCATCAGGAGGGCAGGGAAGAGGAGCCCGGCCAGATTGTCACTCCACCACTCCCTGGGCTTCGGCCCCAGGTAAACTTCCTGTTTCCGGGAGGCAGATACCATCTCTGTGGCCATCAGTTCGGAAGAACCCCAAACTGATTTCTGGTTGAGGGAGGTGTGGCTGGAGCGCTCCCGAGCTCACTTGAACCTGCTGGAGAGCTGACTCCCAGCGGGTGCCCGAGTCAGCCCATACTGGGGGGATTCAAAGAGGAAGTGTGTGCTGTGGGATCCTCCCCCAAGGAGCTCACGCCCTGGTGTGGGAGATAACTCAACTACACAAATAACCGCAATACCAGGAAGAATGTGAGAAGCCCAGAGAAAGCCTTATCCAGGGCCACAAAAGCACCCAGAGCGTCCCTAGCAGAAACCTGAAAGTCTTCCTGGGCGGGGTGGGGCCGAGCAAGGGCTTGAAGTCCCGGGTGATAGACAAGGATTGCAGAAGACACGCCCCAGCCCTGTACTGAGCGCACAGAGTGGGGAGGGGTCTGGCAAAGGAGGCGGAGTCTCAGCAAAAAAATACATACCTTGCGGGCCACGTCTGCAAGGTCCAACAGCCCCACCTAGTGCACACAGAGTGGGGAAACGCCTGGATTGTGGGGCGGAGACTCGGCAGAACACACATACCCTGTGGGGCCAGCAGGGTGGGATCCAGCAGCCAGGGCCAGAACACACAGAACATGGAGAACTCCTACACAGGAAGTGGAAGCTCAAAAGAGACCACACACCCTGTGGTACTGTCCCAAGATCCAGCAGCCTAGTAGAGTCCAAGCTGACCAGAGAGGAGGCTTCCCGGAGAGGCCCAAGACCCGAGGCAAACACACACACAAGACACTAGAGGCCAACTGAGCAGTCACAGAGGTAGTCATACCAAATTGACAAACACAGCCATACCTTAGTTAGCCAAGAGGGTCAAACCTGTGCACAGTGAAACTCCCTGCCAAAATGAATAAACATCCAAAACAAGATACCAGAAATGCAAAAAATCAAGAAAGTACACCACCAAAAGTTAATAAATCTCAAAATCTAGATCCTACAGAATAAGAAGCCCTTGAAATGAATGACAAGGAATTTTGAGTGATAATCCTAAAGAGACTGAATGAGATACAAGAAAACTCAGGTAGACAGCATGAGGAAACGAGGAAAAGTATACAGGACCTGAAAGAGGAAATGTACAAGGAAATCAATGTCCTTAAAAAAAATGTAGCAGANGAAAACATTCAGAAATTATCATAGGCTCAGGGATATGCATGTGCCTTCGATTTACTCTATTCATGCAGAGAAACATCCTACATCACCCAGAAAGGTGCTGCTCAAGTTTTCACTAAAGGCTCCCCTGAAGACCCACGGGGGCTAAAAGGCTGTGCAGCACTGGTGGTGCAGAAAGCCTTTGTAGGGAAGCTCTACACTAGTCATCAGAATGCCCACACCCCCCACTTCTCTTCTCAAGTGGCCACCTGGGAAGGCCACCCCCCACCTGGATAGCTGTGGCCCCAGACAATAGCACCCCAGCCCAAGAGATCATCAAAAGAAAGAACCCCAAGCATCTCACTTGGACCATGGGATCACCACCGAACCAGCCTCTCCTTACTGCTCCAGAGAATACAGACCTCAGTACCCCCAGGGCACAGTACCTGCTCAGGGCCAGTACCCGTGACAATTGTGATGCTGTTTCCCTCAGTTTGGGCTTTGCTCAGTACCCCACAGATGACCCCATAGAATCAACTTTGCTGTGAGCACTATTTGTCTTAAGTGTAACCCCATTAGCTAAGCCCCCTGCTGAAAGGAAACCACAGGGCCTAGGTCACACTGTGAGGCTGTCTTCACTACAGTTATGCAAAAAATATGGACTTGGGAGACCTGTGCATTACAACACCCCAAT
>NW_007745603.1:0-3485 GCF_000696425.1 Galeopterus variegatus
CGGAGGGGGGAAGAGCGGGGATCAAGGGAAAACGGGGGGGGGAGGGCAGGAGCCAAAGAAAACCGAGGCGTGGGGAGCGGGGCTGACGGGCAAACAGGGTAGGAGTGAGGGCGAGGTAAAAATAGGGAAATGCGGGACTTGAGGGGGAACGGGTAAAGACGGGGACGGGGAAACCGGGCTCAGGGAACCGCAGCCGAGAAGAGCCAGGGGGCGAGCCAGGCTCAGAGGACGAGGGGGAGGGGCAGGAGAACTGGTAGAAGCCGGGCGGGGGGAGACACTATGTAACGGGGGAGATGAGGGCAGGGTGGAAACCGAAGACGGAGCGGGAACCGGGTAAAAAGAGTGGCGGCGGCGACTAGGAAAGAAGCTGTCCTCGTACAGCTACTGAGACACCCCCACTTTTCCTAACGTACCCCCGCCCCCCCCCCCCCGAAACTTGCTGTCCTTCCATTTTTTTCTACCTGCGTGTCCTCAAACACACGTATCGTTTCGGTCAGATGGCTCGCTTTCTGCCAGCAAAGGGCCAGGGCAGGAGTTACCGTGCAGGACTGTCTGAAAAGAGTATTTTTATTAGTTGTCGGGTCCCCTGTGGTTCCCGAGAACGTCTCCCCTCGCCCCCCATGGAGGTTGCCCGTCCCGTCCCCTTGCCCTGCTCTCGGCCGCTGCTTTCCCTGCAGTTGGACGTGTTGGCGTCCAGCCCGTCTCCCCTCACCCCTCGTTCTCCGCCCTTCCTTTACTTCACTCCGAGCTCCCTCCCCGTTTCCTTCTCACTGGTCCCCAGCTCTTTAGTACAGTGATCCCATTTTTAACTCATTTGCTTTTTAATAACCCCATCTGTTTCCTACCATAACCTCGGTCACCATTTTGTTGGTGGCTGGACGGTAAGGGGATCCAAACCCTTGACCTTGGTCTACCACCCCATATTCTCTTAAAGCCCGGATCTTACGTTTTCATGTTTTGATTTTTGCCCAAACCCGTTTTATGAGCCCCCCGTTTTACCTCTGCCGGCGTTCGCCTCTCTCCGCCAGTTGCCCCCGAGTCCGGGAGCACCGAGAGGCCCCGTTTTACCAGAGGCCGCCTGGGTTACACCCCTGTTCGCCCGACTTGTCTATTTCTGGGTCCCCACTCTTTTTCAATCCCCCTTTTTCTCTGGCTGCCTGTCCCTTTCTCATCGCCCATTTTCAACCTGGCATACCCATTTGTCACCTTCCATTTTCCCCTGGGTATATCTTTTTCTATTTCCCTTTTTAAAACAAAACGGCACAGCATACCCCTTTCTCGGAGCCTCCACGTTCTTCCTCAATCCCCATGCTAGTGTCCTCCACCTCAGCTCCTGTTTCATCTATGATCTCCTGGCCTCCTTAGGTCCCCAGTTTTATTCTCCAGCCTCTTTGTTTCCGCCACCCCTTCCCCCTTTTTCCACTACCTTTTCCCTCAACCCCCTTCCCATTTTTCTCTTCAACTTTCTCTCCAGTCTCCATTTTTGGTCTCCCAAGTTCCCCTGATCCGTGGTGTCTTCAGGTCCACATTTTTATGTATTCATTTTAGTATGTACCAGTCACAGAAATGAATAAAATGGGACAGTATTATCACCAATATTAGGAAATTAAATTTAAAAATTTTTTTTAGATCGTTTTTACAAATCTTTCCATTTACCAACCAGGTCTAAATCAAGATCACAAAAGCATTTATTGAAAAATAACTTTATTCCATAATCTTAAAAAAAAACAAACCCCATGTTATAACCTCAGAACTAATTTCTCCCAACCTCCCCCCACCAAATATTAAAATGTAAATAATGCATAAGGATCTGCTTATTTTTCTTTGCAGTTCCTGGCCAGCCCCATGGTGAGAAATACTAGTTGGCACTCATTGCATCATAATAAATTTTACCCTGCAAGTATGATTTTCCCAGTCTCAGTGCCATGGGTTATGGAAATTTTCCATTGTGCATTTTCCTGCTGCAATTATAGGGCCTGTGTGTGCTTGTGATAATTGGAACTAAGATCAAAGCCACAGGATTGCAAAGCCCCCTCCCCAGTGTCTACCAGGTTTTGTGAAAAAGAAATAGTGGTTGTAAAAGCTCTGAAGTGATTATCTTCCTGGTTCTGGTAAGTAGATCTCATGGTTTCTGAGTTAACAATACATGCAGATAAGATTTTTTTTTAAGCACGATGTAACAACTTATACTTTGCCACACAAAGTCTGTAACACACTGTCAACATGCTTATGGAATTGGACATTGATCATATTAAGGAAAAGCTCTAATTCCTTAAAATCCTTGAAACATGAAGGTCTCCAGTACCAGGGCTCTTAACTGGCCCAACATATTAATGTGCACTCAGGGCTCAGATATGAGTGACAGAGTCACATCTCAACTGGTAAAGGTTTATAGTGTTTGGCACCAAGACCTTGAAGCTCCCATTTGCTAGTGGAAAACACCCCAAATATTTCCTGTCATCAAATGTGCGTGCAAGAGAAGAGGAAGTTGTGGAAAACATCCCAGTGATCTTGCAAGACATTCTCTGTTCCCAGGTAGAGATTTATTTTTTCCCCACAGTTTTTTTTCTTTTTCTTTTTTTTTTTTTAAATCTGGTTGCCTCTGAGTTCTTATTTTTCTTTTTCTTTTTTTTTTTTTAAATCTGGTTGCCTCTGAGTTCTTAAATTCTGGAATTTAGTCATCATGAAGACTCTAAAGGAGAGACTAGCTTAGCTTTCAGTGACTTTAGAAGCAACCTGAGTATCCCATTCTGAAATGACACTAACATAATTTACACTGTTGAGAGTGGTTAAGTACATGAGGTGCCATGCAGCAAAAGATCTAGCCAAGCAGAACTGCAATTCACAGCTAGGGGAAGAAACTACAGCCAGCTCCTGAGCCCCCCCGGTGTCCTGAAGAAAGGGCACCCGTCTAGTGATTTGCTCACATTAGTCCCTTCATCCAAAAAAACAGACCTTCCCCAACCATACCTGCAGGGTTATTTCAGATAACCAGCTTCTCATCTGAGGATCCCAGGCCTTGGTACTGGAGAAGGGAAAAGTCTCCTTTCCACCCTACATCTTGCCCATTACAGCAAGATATGCAACATTAAAGAGTGCAAATTCAGATCAGATTTTCATGTTTAGCATGCATCCACTGCACCCTTATAAGGCCCCTGACATTTAAGACACTGGATGAAATCAGAAAAAAATCTCAAAACTGTACAAGGACCTACCGGAAACATCAGCAGCCTAAACTCATCATACGTTATTTTCATTTGACACTTAGTGTTATTTATTAGTGTATCTTCAATATCCTTAAGTAGATAAGAGGGCTGGCTGAATATTTCAGTGGGTTAGAGTGTGGTGCTGACAACTCCAAGATCCAGGGTTCAATTGCCATCCTGGCTGGCCAGCTGCCAAAAAAAGTAGGAAGAAAACAAGTTTTCCCGTTTCTGAGATAGAAAAACTGAGGCCAGATGAACTGGTTTGCCCGAGAAGTTCTT
>NW_007745603.1:8673-9485 GCF_000696425.1 Galeopterus variegatus
TCCGGTACGGGCGCAACACTGAGGGTTGCGATCCGTTGCCGGTCACGAAAAAAAAAAAAGATAAAAAGTAAAAAAATAAATAAAATAAAATAAATAAAATGAAACAAGAAGTTCAGGATAGTGGTTACCTTTTGTGGGTGACCCAGGATGAGACTAGGAAGGGGCCTACAGATAGCGTTGCCAAATAAAATACAGTATGCCCAGTGAAATCTGGATTCCAGATAAACAAGCAATTTTCTAGTATAAGTACAATATTTGGGATATACTTGTGCTTAAAAAAAAAAGTATTCTTTGTCTCTCTGAAATTCAAATTTAAGTGGGCATCCTGTTTTTTTTGGTTTTATTGTTGTTTTCTGGTCCCGCTGGCTACAGGTAACTTCATCAGTGTTGGCACTGCTATATATCTTAAGTGGGATGGCAGTTTCTTGGGTGTTCATTTTGTTATTATGCTTCACAACTCACATATAATAAATATATATATATAAANAACCCATGGATACAGAAGGTAGACTGGATTCTGCTGGTGGGAATGGAAACAGATACAACCATTTTGGAAAATAATTTGATATGACCTAATAAAGACAAAAATGCACATTCCCTATAACACTTCATTTCTACTCCTTGTACAGATCTTAGAGAAATATTTGCCTGGGGACCTAGTGAACATGTACACAAAGAACTATATCAAAGATGTACATAGCAACACTGTTTATCATAACAATAAAAATTAGAAACACAAATGTCCATCGGCAGGAAAATAAATAACTTAGTTGTGGAATAGTGACACAATGAAAAATTATACAGCAGTGAAG
>NW_007745603.1:11343-14567 GCF_000696425.1 Galeopterus variegatus
TCTGGTCCCGCTGGCTACAGGTAACTTCATCAGTGTTGGCACTGCTATATATCTTAAGTGGGATGGCAGTTTCTTGGGTGTTCATTTTGTTATTATGCTTCACAACTCACATATAATAAATATATATATATAAATATGTAAAATATATAACATATTATATGTATAAAAAACACATAATATATAAAACACTTTATATATATATATATTATGTATATATATTCTTTGGTGTGTTATAGATAGTATACTCTAATTTTTTGCACCCTATGCAAATGTTAGAGATTTTAGGGTTGGATAATCATTTTTCTCAGCCTCCTTGTCAAGCCACAGGCAAAAGATATGCCTTCTCCCACTTGGCAGTGACCTACATGTATGGAAGCACAGGGCTGTCCCCATGCTGGTGCCAGGTGCCCTGAAGCTCTGAAGCCTCCTCCTTTGGGACCACGTCCAACACTCACCTTTCACACTGAGCCAGATGTCCACCTCTCTCACCCCCACAGGGTTCTCAGCCCGGCAGACATAGTAGCCCTCATCCAGGTCCTGGGAGCAGTTGCGGATGGTGAGGGTGGAGCTCTGGCCATTCTGGGTAATGACATAGTGGCTGTTGGGTTGGATGACCACCTCGGGCTGGGTGAGGTTCCTCAGCCACAGGATCTTGGCAGGAGGGTAGGCTCCAGACACTTGGCAGCTGAATGTCACATTGCCCCCCATGAAGCAAGTTTTCATGGGCTCAGAGATAAGGAAGGGGCTCCCTGGTGATTGGAAGAAGGCAAAGAGAGACCAGTGTTTAAGGAAACTTAAGCCATGGCCTGAGATCTTCAAGAATATTATTTCCTTCCTAATGAAGCAACTCCAGGAATTTCTGCACCACACCTGTTCTTACATAATAATAAAAGCTAACATTTATTGAGCATTTTACTATAGACTAGGCACTATTACACATATTAACCAAAGTTATTTTTACAACAACCCTGCTATTATTCCCATTTTACAGATGAGGCAACTGAGGCACAGAGAAAGTTAAGTAACTTGCTCAAAGTCACACAACTAAATTAGAGATGCAGCTAGGATTCAGAGCGACCAACTGTCCCCCAGTCTGCCCAGGGCTGAACGAGTTCCTGGGATGTGAGGCTTTCAGTGGTAAAACCAGGAAAGTTCTGGGCAAACCAGGATAAGTTGGTTACTCTATGTAATATTGGAACCCAAGCAGTCAGTCTTCTGTAGTCCACATTCTTTATGTCTACGCTATAGGCTTCTATGTGTAATAATTGATCATATAAAAATGGGCACACAATCTGACAAGGATATTCAGGTGGACAAGGCAGCAGTAGTTGCTTCCCATTGCTGATGTCACAAATAGCTACAAACTTAGCGGCTGAAAACAAATTTATTCTCTTACAGTTCTGAATGTCAGAACTCTGAAGTGATTTTACAGGACTAAAATCAAGATGTTGGTGGCTGGTTCCTTCTGGAGGATCTGGGGGATGATCCGTTTCCTTGCTCTCTCAGCTCTAGAAGCCTGCTGCCTTCCTTGGCTCATCGCCCCTTCCTCACATCACTCCAACCTCTTGTTTCTGTGCTCATATCACCTACTGACTCTGATCTCCTGCCTCCCTTTTATACGGACCCTTGTGATTATATTGGGCCCAGCTGGATAATCCGGGATAAGCTTCCCATCGCAAAACCCTTAACTTAATCCCATTAGCAAAGTCCCCTTTGCCATGTAAGGTCACATATTAACAGATTCTGGAGATTAGGACATGGACATCTTTGGGGGGCATTATTCTGCCTACCACAAGTCTGTCCTAGAATACTTAGAACATGGCATCCCCGTGACCTTGGGGTCTGATTTCAGCAGGACGTGGTGAGCCGTTAGGGCTATGATGGCGATCTACTTGTTTTCTTTGCATAAGAAACCTTTTCTCAAAATGCACTCTCCTGGGAAGGGTAGCAAATTCATCCTGGGGGATTTATAAGGTCCATACTTTCAGCATCTGAAGGACAAACAGTGGCACTCTGGGTTCCTGCCTGGAGAGGGAAACTACTTTCCCTGGGCAGTTGTTTCCAAGGAGAATCTAGGGAGTGGAGGGAAGGGGGAAGGAAGAAGGAAGGGAGGAAGGAACATAGGGGGCTGGAATAGCCTAGAAGCCTCTTGCTGTAGGTCAGAGCAACAAAAGAGGATCCCCCAAAACTGGGCTGTTTGGAAAACCCACATGTGAGCTCCCATTCTCGGGTCAAACATCAGCTTCCCTCCATGTCGCTAAATCGCACCTTCCTCTATCTGCAGTTAACCTGAATTTCCTTTGGGGCCACAAAGCCAGCAGCAGTGACAAGTCTCATCAGCATGTTTATATTTTGAGGCCCCCAAACTAAAGTTTCAGAAGTGGCCCCCTCATCCTAATTTATTAGAAGCAAAACAAACAATCCCCCTGGTGACTCTGCCACGACCCCCCAAACAAAGGTTGTACACAAGAATATGCTTTCCTCATCAGCATGTCTATATTTTGAGGCCCCCAAACTAAAGTTTCAGAAGTGGCCCCCTCATCCTAATTTATTAGAAGCAAAACAAGCAATCCCCCTGGTGACTCTGCCACGACCCCCCAAACAAAGGTTGTACACAAGAATATGCTTTGTCAGGCAGAGCATTTACCCCTCAGAAAGCTGAGTCCCCACATTTAGCCAGTGGGGGTTCAGCTTAAGGTGATGCTCTGTGCAAGGATGGGGTGAGTGGCTAGGGAAGAGGTGGGGACCCTCAGAGAATTGCAAGAGACAGACGACATACGGGGCTTTCACATTTGGCCTGGCCAGTGCTGCAGCTTATCCTAAGTTCAGGTGGTCTCTTCAGTGTAGAGACCTATAAACCATTTAAGGAGAGATTT
This sequence comes from Galeopterus variegatus, assembly GCF_000696425.1. NCBI lineage: Eukaryota > Metazoa > Chordata > Mammalia > Dermoptera > Cynocephalidae > Galeopterus > Galeopterus variegatus. The sequence goes on from NW_007745603.1 coordinate 14,220, forward strand.
CGGCAGCAGGCACCCCCCCAAAGCATCATTTTTCATCACGCTTGGGGACTACCTTACTGCGCATTCCCTGAGGTAGACATTAACATTACCTTTCAATGTCTTACTAGTCCTCTCCAGTGAAATGATCCAGAAACAGCCCTAATGGCCTTGCTACTCAAAGTACAGTCCCTGGACCTGCAGCATCCACACCTCCTGGGAGCCAGTTAGAAATGCAGTCTCGGCGCCCCCACCCCAGACCTAGAGTCAGACTGTGCATTTTAACCACCTCCCCAGGTGACCATATATGCACATCAAAGTTTCGGAAATGCTGGTCTGGAGGACCCAGGAAGGAAGATGGGATAAGTGGAC
>NW_007745604.1:0-872 GCF_000696425.1 Galeopterus variegatus
ATGGAGAAAGACAAACTCCTACTCTGACAAGGATCTCAGACATAAAAGATAAAACTTCCCAGAAAACTATTTCGAAACTGCACTTTAGTTTTTATCCACAGTTTTGCTCCCTTAGGAACTCTCTGAAAAACATATAGGGATTTTGGGCTCACCAACTATTAGAGACAACAATGTTGAGCTGGATCACAGTGAAAAACATGAATATGGCTGTTGGGAGTTCACAGGTAAACTCAAGGTCCCAGGGGAGCCCTCTGTGAAACAGGAATGGATATCCATGTTTGTAAGAGAATTAAACTCCTGCCCCATTTAGTTGTCCAAGTAGTGTAAGATTTAAGTGAAAGAGAAACGCATTAAGGTTAAATATTCAGAATAATTTATTTTTGGTTGAAGATCTCAAGAACTCTATCATATCCTCCAATTAGCTCCAGGTAATATTTCATCACTGACCAAAATAAGTCTACAAAAGAACAGATTGTTCATGTAATCACACTTTATTTTATTATATTTTAATCTGGTGGCTTTTACAACAACCCATCTTCCCCTAGACAACCAGTCACATATGGAAAACTAAAATACAAGTAATTATGTAAATAACAGCATATACATTATTCATTATTGCCTTTTTAGCTATTTTGTATAAAAGCCTTTTATGATCTGATGATCATTTTGCTTGCTTTTTAGACTCACAAATATATCATTTCTAGCAAGGATGTTTTAATACATAGGGTAATCTGGCTACAATTACTTAAATGACAACTCTTCCATTTATTATAGGTAGGGTCTCTCCAGACCTCCATTTCAGAGAAACTTTAATAATGGCATTTTAAGATTAAAATTTATATCATAGGATTCTGTAATGTTTATAGAAAAAC
>NW_007745604.1:1872-5522 GCF_000696425.1 Galeopterus variegatus
AAACAGGCAAAACAAAATCACATTTTTGTGAGGTACACATAGATGTTAAAACGAGAAAAGTAATAATGTAGGCAACAAATATATTACTTAATCATTACCTCTTTCCCAAACCCCATGTGCTGGAAAGATTAGCCAGTGCATCTATGTGCACCCATGATTGCTGTCTGCACACCCACCATAAAACTCTCACTTTGCATTGTAGTTCATCCCTATTTTACTTTCATTAGACTGTGAGATTTTCTTAGGAAAGAGCTATATTTTGGTACCTTCTAACTCTGCAACCTAGGGTAGAGTATGTCATGTTATAGCCCCTGAATAAATGCTTCTTAAGTGGGTTAAGCAAGCAATTATTCAGTTTGATGGAAACACAGTGATCATGGGATAGTGGAAAGATTTTAGGAAAAAATCCTTTCTCCCAATCCACTCTAATACCAAACACTTTGCAGATATTGATAAGTCATTTATTTTCTCTGAGCCTTAATTTTCTCACAAGTGAAATATATATAATACATTTATCTCATGAAATCTTTCAATTTCAAATAATAGCATGTGAAAATAGAGTATATAATTTATTGTCCATACTATAACATTTTTGAGGGAAAAGGGGGGATATTTAAAGCAATTTAAATTATGTAATTTTGAAATATATATTAAGAAAATATTTTAATATGTTGTTGGTCTTATAAAGTAGTTATATTTAAAATTTATTTTTAAAACTTGCATATATTCATGCACCATAAAGTAAAATTTTTAAAAACTTTTTTTTTTTTGGTGAAAATGTTTTTTTATTTTATTTCATTTTTTAAATTTATTTTTATTTTATTGACAGTTTTTTGGTTGAAACTTAGTTGATTATACATATTTGTGGGTTATAGGTTTGAATATCAATACCTGTGTACAGTATGTTACAATGTACATGTATATCAAATCATCAGTTTATACACCTTGAATATAAACAATCTCTTTCCGCCAATTAAATATTTTAAAATAAAAAATACAAAAAGAAAAGATACTGAGTTTGTTCTTCTCTGCTAAAAAACTATTTCAGGGACTGAAAATTGAAAAACTCCTCTTTTTCATCTCTAGGTTGTGCACTGGTTTACCATGTTATAGAGTGCAAAGCACTTAAAAAATATTTGGTGCCTAGTAAGCATTCAGTGTCTCTTAGTTGTTATTATAAGGTACCTAGTTCATAGAAGTAAATCCTTTGGAAATTAAGATTATCTTAGTTCGTTACTGCTGCTATAACAAAATGCCTTGCACTGGGTAATTTCTAAAGAACTGAAATTTGTTTCTTACAATTCTGGAGGCTAGAAAGTACAAGACCAGGCGCCAGCAGATTCTGTGTCTGGTGAGGGCCCGTTCCACGGATGGCTTCTTCTCTTGGCATCCTCATATGGAGGAAGAAAAAGAGAAAAAGAGGCTAAGCTAATTCCCTCTAGCTCTTTTATATGACAGTAATACATTCAGAGGGCAGAGCCCTCATGAGTTAATCATTCCCATAATGTCCCCCACCTCTTAATACTACCACAATAAGGATTAAGTCCCAATATGAATTTTGGAAGGGACAAAGATGGTAAATTCCCCCCCTGTACACAGCCATCTCTCTTTTTTTTTTTTTTGTGACTGGTAAGGGGATCACAACCCTTGGTGTGGTGTCGCCCGCACCGCGCTCAGCCAGTGACCACACCGGCCATCCCTATATAGGATCTGAACCCGTGGCCTCGGTGCTCCCAGCACCGCACTCTCCCGAGTGAGCCACAAGGTCAGCCCCACAACCATCTCTTTTGAGCCAAGGCTGCATATTACCTATTCTACAAGCTGTCTGTTCATCAGGACCTGGTATAGTTCCAACAAATCTTCATGAATGATAATAGAGAAAATTTATCACAGTGTTCAGTTTTTCTTATTTCAGCCTTAACTAGAATACTTGAAGTTGGTGAGGAGAAATTCATCAACTGCTCTTCAGATTATTCCAAGTTTGCAAAGTAAAATTGGTGGGTAAATTTCGACAGGCCTATCCCAAAGTGGTGGTAATGTCTACCAAACGGATGCCTTCAGATCACTGCATGATTCCATCTATGAAATGTTCAGAAACAGGCAAAACAAAATCACATTTTTGTGAGGTACACTTAGATGTTAAAACGAGAAAAGTAATAATGTAGGCAACAAATATATTACTTAATCATTACCTCTTTCCCAAACCCCATGTGCTGGAAAGATTAGCCAGTTCATCTATGTGCACCCATGATTGCTGTCTGCACACCCACCATAAAACTCTCACTTTGCATTGTAGTTCATCCCTATTTTACCTTCATTAGACTGTGAGATTTTCTTAGGAAAGAGCTATATTTTGGTACCTTCTAACTCTGCAACCTAGGGTAGAGTATGTCATGTTATAGCCCCTGAATAAATGCTTCTTAAGTGGGTTAAGCAAGCAATTATTCAGTTTGATGGAAACACAGTGATCATGGGATAGTGGAAAGATTTTAGGAAAAAATCCTTTCTCCCAATCCACTCTAATACCAAACACTTTGCAGATATTGATGTCACTTATTTTCTCTGAGCCTTAATTTTCTCACAAGTGAAATATATATAGTACATTTATCTCATGAAATCTTTCAATTTCAAATAATAGCATGTGAAAATAGAGTAAATAATTTATTGTCCATACTATAACATTTTTGAGGGAAAAGGAGGGATATTTAAAGCAATTTAAATTATGTAATTTTGAAATATTTATTAAGAAAATATTTTAATATGTTGTTGATCTTATAAAGTAGTTATATTTAAAATTTATTTTTAAAACTTGCATATATTCATGCACCATAAAGTAAAATTTTTAAAAACTTTTTTTTTTTTTGGTGAAAATGTTTTTTTATTTTATTTCATTTTTTAAATTTATTTTTATTTTATTGACAGTTTTTTGGTTGAAACTTAGTTGATTATACATATTTGTGGGTTATAGGTTTGAATATCAATACCTGTGTACAGTATGTGGTGATCACGTCAGGATAATTAGTATAGTCATGTTTACAAAACATAATCAATCTTTGTGAACCTTAACCAATTTCTTGCTAACCACCCTCTCCCTCCCCCTTTCCCACCACTAATAACCACAGTTCTGTTCTCTTTTTTTTCGAAAGTTCAACATATTGTTGTGATTGTTGTTTCTTTCTCTTTCTTTCTTTCTTTCTTTCTTTCTTTCTTTCTTTCTTTCTTTCTTTCCAGTTCCCACTTATGAGTTATTATGCAATATTTCTCTTTCTGTACCTGTCTTACTTCACTTAACATAATTTTCTCTAAGTTCATCCATGCTGATGTGAATGGCAGAATTTCATTCTTTTTCATGGTTGAGTAGTATTCCATTGAGTACATACACCACAGTTTCCTTATGCAGTCATCTGTCAATGGGCATTTAGGTGGGTTCCAACTCTTGGCTACTATAAATAGAGCTGCAATAAACATGGAAGTGTAGGTACCAGTTTTGACATAAAGATTTCCATTCCTTTGGGTATATACCCAGCAATGAAATTGCTAGATTGTATGGCAGCTCTATCTGTAATTGTTTGAGGAACCTCCTTAACGTCTGTACTAATTTGCAGTCCCACCAACACTGTAGGAGGGTCATCCTTTCTCCTCATCCTTGT
>NW_007745604.1:6201-10115 GCF_000696425.1 Galeopterus variegatus
AATACTGGCAGGTCTAACTGGCTTGAGGTGCTATCTCAATGGGGTTCTGATTTGCATTTCCCTAACGTTTAGTGATGCTGAGCATTTTTTCATGTGTCTGTTGGCCATTGTATATCTGCATTTGAATAATGCCTGTTCAGCTCCTTTGCCCATTTTTTTAATCAGATTACTTGTTTTCTTACTGTTAAGTTGTTTGAGTTCTTTTTACCTTCTGTATATTAATCCCTTGTCAGTTGCATAGTTTGCAAATATTTTGTCCCATTCAGTAGGTTGTCTTTTTGTTCTAATAATTGTTTCTTTTACTGTGCAGAAGCTTTTTAGTTTGATATAATCCCACTTGTTTATTTTTTTGTTGTTGTTGCATGTGCTTTTGGGGTCTTACTCATAAAGTCATTGCCTAGTCCTACTTCCTGGAGTGTTTACCCTATGTTTTCTTCTAGTAGTTTTATAGTTTCAGGTCTTATATTTAAGTATTTAATTCAATTTGATTTGATTTTGCTGTATGTAGAGAGTTACTGGTCTACTTTCATGGTTCTGCATGTAGATGTTCAATTTTCTCAGCACTGTTTATTGAAGAGGCAGTTTTTCTCCAATGCATGTTCTTGTTGCCTTTGTCAAAGATCAACTAGTCATGTTGGTTGATTTCTGGGTTCTCTATTCTGTTCCATTGGTCTGAGTGTCTGTTTTATGCCACTACAAGCTGTTTTGGTTACAATAGCCTTGTAGTATAGTTTGAAATCAAAGAGTTTTATGACTTGGGGTTATTTTTTTTCCCTCAGGATTGCTTTGTCTATTTGGGGTCTTTTGTTGTTCTGTATGAATGTTACCCTCAGGATTGCTTTGTCTATTTGGGGTCTTTTGTTGTTCTGTATGAATGTTACGATTGTTTTTTCTATTTCTGTGAAGAATGTCATTGGTATTTTGGTGGTGATTGCATTGAACCTGTAGATCACCTTGGGTAATATGGTAATTTTCACAATATTAATCTTTCCAATACAAGAGGATGGAATATCTTTCCACCTTTTTGTGTCCCCTTTAATTTCTTTCAGCAGTGATTTGCAGTTCTCATTGTAGAGATCTTTCATCTCCTTGGTCAAATTGATTCCAAGGTATTTCATTTTTTTGATAACTGCTGCAAATGGGCTTTCTATCTTGTTTTCTTTTTCAATTAGCTTGCTATTGGAGTACGAAATCTCTACTGATTTTTGCATGCTGAGTTTGTATCCTGCAACTTTACTGAAAACATTTATTGGCTCTAAGAGTTTTTTGGAAGAGTCTTTAGATTTGCCTATGTACAGGTTCATGCCATCTACCAACAGGGAAAGTTTGACTTTATTTTTTTCCAATCAGGATGCCCTATATCTATTTATGTTTCCTGTTTGCTCTGGCTAGGATTTCAAATACTGTGTTAAATAAGACATCCTTGTCTTGTACCTATAGTTAAGGGAAAAGCTTTCCACATTTCCTCATTTTGGATGATATTGGCAGTGAATTGGTCATATATGGTTTTTATTGTGTTGAGATACTTTCCTTCTACACCTAATTTGCAAAGAGTATTATGAAGGGATGTTGAATTTTGTCAAATGAATTTTCTGCATCTATTGAGATAATCACATGGTTTTGATCCTTAATTTTGTTGATGTGGTGTATCATATTTATTGACTTGCATATGTTAAAAAATCCTTGCATCTCTGGGATGAATCTCACAGTGTATATTTTTTTTGATAATTGCTGTATTCTCATTGCTGATATTTTGTTGAGGATTTTTGCATCTATGTTCACCAAAGGTATTTTTATCTAGCTTTCTTTTACTGTTGTATCTTTGTCTGGTTTTGGTATCAGAGTGGTGTTGGTCTTATAGAATGAATTTGGGAGAATGGCCTCTATTTCTATATTTTGGAATAGTTTGAAGTGAATTGGTGTTAATTCATATTTAAAGTTAGGGAGAATCCAGTATTAAAGCCATCCTGGTGTTTCACCTTTCTTTTTGGGGAGACTGCTTTTGGGGGATACTACTGATTACTGTTTCAATATTATTGCTTGTTATTAGTCTGTTCAGGTTTTCTATGTCTTCTTGGTTCAGTCTTGGTAATTTGTATGGGTCCAAAAATTTATGCATTTCTTCCAGGTTTTCAAACTATTTTATTTCTAGTTGTTTAAAATAGTCTCTAATTATTCTTTTTATTTCTGGGGTATCAGTTGTAATGTCTCCTCTTTAATTTATGATTTCTGTTATTTGGGTCTTCTCTCTTCTTTTTGTAGTTAGCCTTGCTAATGGTTTGTCTAGTTTATTTATCTTCTCAAAAAAACAACATTTTATTTCATTGATTTTTTTGTATCATTCTTTTGGTATCTATTTCATTTAGTTCTGCTCTGATGGTAATTATTCTTTCCATCTATTAATTTTGGGATTGAATTGTTCTTGTTTTTTTCCAGTTCATTGAGGTAAAGCATTAGGCTGTGTATTTGAAATCTTTCTATTTTTTTTCAATGTAAGCATTTATTGCAATAAATTTCCCTCTTAATACTTTTGCTGTATCCCACAAGTTTGGATATGATGTGTCTTTATATTTATTAGTTTCAATAATTTTTTTGATTTCCTATTTTGTTTCTTCTTGGATGCATGGGTTGTTCAGGAGCATGTTGTTTAATTTCCATGTGTTTCTATAATTTCCAGAGTTTTACTTGTTATTTATTTCCAGTTTTAATCCATTTGGTCTGAAAAGATACTTGAAATTATTTGACTTTTTAAAATTTGTTGAGATTTGATTTGTGATGTAACATGTGATCTATCCTGGAGAATATTCCATGTGCTGATGAGAAGAATGTATATTCTGTAGTTGTTGAGTGAAATGTTCTATAGATATCTTCCACATCCAACTGGTCTAAAGTGTAGTTTAAATCCCGTGTTACTCTGTTGATTTGTTGCCTAGATGATCTGTCCAGTGCTGGTAGGGGTGTTCAGATCCCCAACTATTTTTGTACTGGGGTCTCTTTCTTTAGGTCTAATAGTGTTTGCATTATATATCTGAGTTTTCCGGTGTTGGGTGCATATATATTTATGATTGTTATGTTTTCTTCCTGAATAGATCCCTTTATCATTATATAATGGCTTTCTTTGCCTTTGTATGGATTTTGGTTTTAAGTATATTTTATCTCATACAAAATAGCTACTCCTGATAGTTTTTGGTCCATTTGCATGATATATCATTTTCCATTCCTTCATATTTCTTGTCTCTCTACAGCAATGTCTAGTCATCTGGTACAGCAGTTGCTTCTTCTGTTACTCTGGAGTGGGATTTGAGGATAGAGATTTCCTATTGTAGATGTGTTTTATATACTGACTGTTTAGTAGAGTGCATTACTATTGGTTCCAGGTAGACAGAGTAGTGTAGTCTCAGAGTGTGTACTTCTACCATATGCAATGTTGGAGTCATGTGTGAGTGTCCTCATGGCGTAGGCACTGGGGCATTTAGTGATTTCTTGCTGAGGTTTTTGACAATGTGTTGGGACATCAATGATGTGGGCGAGCTCTCAAAGTCTTGGGTGAAGTGCCTGGCTTCCTTGTCACTCTTTGGCTGGGATGAGCGACCAGAGTTGGACTCTGTGGTTAGTGTCCCATAACCTTGATGGGTGCCTTTGGGCATACTGGATCTCCTTGGCTTGAATGGATGACCCTGGGTGAGGTTTCTCTTTCCTTGTTCCTATAGGCCAAGGCTTCTCCTAGATCCTTGCTTTCTTGGTTGAGAGCTGGGCTGGTGGTGGCTGGGAATATTCTTCAGTGCACTATTTGGCTATTCTGGGTTTCTGTTCTCTGGGTTCTCTGAGTGTATCTCTCCCTAGGTCAAGGCAGTTGCGCTCACTGCACACAAAGTGTAATTACCTTTGCGGGTTGGGTCACTGGTGTGTGGGTC
>NW_007745604.1:13447-14565 GCF_000696425.1 Galeopterus variegatus
ATTCTCTAGGGCTGCATACCTCCCTCCATCCTACAAACAAGGTGTACGTATTCCGTGTTGATATTAGACAAATCTCCCAGGCTCAATCATCATGAAAGAGAGGTAGTTCTAGGGGCCCTTTTTTCCCTATTTACTCTTACCTCTCCAATACAACACTTTGCTGTTTATAAATGCTTTTGGGTAGCAAAATTTTCTCTCCATACTGTATGGGGCTTTCTATTGCAGCAAGGAGCTTGAGATTCCCTGCATTTTGGGTGTGTGTAAAGTTACTAATCAAGTGTATGTCCTGCTTAGCTGTCTTCTATGGTACATTTTTGGTGGTGTTGTGCTAAAATAAGCAGTCAAATGCATTTTATTTTTGTGGTCTAAGAAGAAAGAAATCTGCAATGGCAAGCGGGTTGAATAGCTGTATTTCTTGTATTTTCCTACCTGGAATGCCTGGCACGTGTTTGGGCCCTCAGTGTTTCCTTCCTAGTGAAATAAAAACAGGTCACCAAAAACCCCAAACTAACAAAAGCCACCACCCCCACCACTGGACTGGGAATCTTAAGGATTTACCTGTCCCTAGACATGTGTCAAAAATAGCTGAGAGCACTCCCTTTTATCAGCAAGCATTCTGGTTCCTTTGAAGAGATACTTAGTTGCTTTGCATCTGTAAGAGATTGGGGGAGGTGAAGAGAATGGTTAGTATTTTATCATTACTGATCAACTTACAAATTTAACTACATGTTAAAATAAGAACTGTTTACTGCNTTATAGATTTGTGTTGTCCATTGTTGAGCTCTTTAACAATGAAATCATTCTTTTATGTCTGCATTTAAGTGTTTTCTTTACTCAGGATTGTGTCTGTGATATCCATCCATATTGTTACTTGTACCTTTCATTCATCCCTTTTTGAGTGCAGAAAATAATTTCTTCATTTGAGATACTATTTCTTTTTACTTATGCTCTTGCTGATAGACATTTATGTTGTTTGCAGTTTCGGCTCTTAGGAATAAAGCTGGTAGGAATATTATTTCCCAAATCTTTGGGGGATCAAATTACATTCACTCATATGAGTATATACCTAGAGTGGAATTGCAGCGCAGGGTAGGTGCTTTGTTTACATTACTAGAAAC
>NW_007745605.1:0-1201 GCF_000696425.1 Galeopterus variegatus
TAAATTTGACCTTCACCTCTCTCTATATCTCAATTTCCGTAAAGGCAGGGATTTTTTTAGTTTTTCTACTTTAACCTCAGCTCCTAGTACAGAGCCTAGCACTGGTACAGCTCAATAAAAATCTCTTGAAAGAATGAATAAAATAGTTTGGTCTCAAGTGGCTAGGTCTGGACTAGGCCACAAATAAACTGCAAGGACTTATTGATGGCCTCTGGCTTGTGGCCTGCACTAAAAGCAGCTTGATGACCTCCTTGGTCATTCAGTTTAGGCCCTGAGCTAATCAGAGATTTAGGCATCTGGTCACTCGGATGGTGAGGAGTGAGCCTAAAGAAAAGAAAGAGTGGGGGTTGGGGAGGGGAGACATTTACCCTAATGCCTAGCACTGAACTGGTCCAGGTGTCAGGTGGAGGGAGGGGTGGAGTGGAGTGGTGTGTGGAGATGGTTTTGGTGATGGCAGGGTATCTACAAATATGAGTTCAGGTCCGTCTAAACTGCCTGTCAGGGTGTCATAGAAAAATCACTGAATCAAAAAATCCACTGACATATTTTCTAATTACTTTGGGCAACCTGGAGTGTTAAATTCTCTGCGATTCCATTGCCTCTTTTATTCACAACAATGTAGGTCATTGTCAATATTTGTTTGCATATTTCTTGAAAGATTATGTGTTCCCAGAGACTAAAATCCTTAGCACACAATATATGTTCAATAAATGTTTGAAGGATACAGTGTCTCTTCTGTATATGAACATTCACAAATGCCATGTTACTGCCCTTCTTTGTGAACCTTTTAAAAGTTTAGTTTTATATTTGATAGCCTTTCTTACCTGTCAGGAAATAAAGATTTTAATACAACTTATTCTCCTAAGTGAGAGAGGAAAAGTATTTCCTCCCAGCCCTCCTCTGGGACATTTCTTAACTTCACTCCTTCTTCCATGAAGATGATTAGTCACTTCTCTGCCTTCTAGCAATTGGTTCTTTAGGTCATCCACAAAATGCACATCGCGATCTTTTGAAAACCCAGACATGGATTTACCACAAAGGGAAATTGGATAGCATTTTCATGGTGTGACAATATTGCATTTGCAATAAATAAAACTGAGAGAAGGAATGAAAACATTATCTTCATTAAAGAGAGAGTGATTCTGACACAGTCAGGAAGTGGTTATTATATTGGTTCATCAGGAATTGTCACTGAACAAAA
>NW_007745605.1:5687-7040 GCF_000696425.1 Galeopterus variegatus
TTTTTTTTTAAAGGTTAGATTGAGGCTTATAACCAGACATTCTGATAGAATGTGAAAAATCAATTGATCACGGGGATCTTGTGTCTTCAGGATGCAAAGCATCTAGCTGAGGCTGAGTGACTAATTTTCAGACTTCCTCTGACCCTGAACATTTTACCCAGTATTTGGGTAAACTGAACTGACAAATTCCGTGACATTGAAACATAATCAAAATAAGGGAGAGAGAATGTTTGTGAAAACATTTTGTAAAATGCAAATGATCACAGAAAGTATTGTTTTAATGAATAATCCTCTTAACATTAATGATAAATAATAGGATAGAAAATATGAAGGTACTTCAAAAAGTTCATAGAAGGATTCATATGACCTTTTAATTCCATTTTTCCATGAACTTTTTGAAGTACCTGTGTAGATGGCAGTTTTATTGGAAACTTTCTAATTGATTTTTTTCCCTTATTCTGTCCTTACCTGCTGGGCCCAGGAAAGTAGGGATGAGGAGGAATGATAAGGATAAGATTGTGAGGAGATTCTTTTCTTAGAGGACTCCTGAATTTCTTCAGCAACCTTTTTGGGAACATAATTTCCTTTGTGCTGGGAAGTTTATTTAATAAATTTTTAGCATGAATTTAAAAGCCTGAGGTTTGAAATTAAGAGAACAAAATTTGTCTCATCAGATTTGAGACCTCGGGCAAGCCATGTAACCCCTTACAGCCTCATTTCCTTATCTGTAAAATGTAGTATAACAGAAGTTATTATTGTTTATTTTCTGTTGAGTACTGTGCTGGTACTTTCTTACGCTAGTGCTTACTTTTCAGTATTTATTTTAAACAGTTTTCTATTACAGTCTCAGCACCTTGGCAGCACATAGAATCCATTTATCTAAATAATAATGAATGCATTGTTTTTAAAAATAGAGGTAATAACTCCATTTGATCCCTTTGCTGTTCCTTAAAATGTAACAAATCGTGCAATATATAACCAACATTCAAAGAAAATATTCTTGTTCTACTTTTAGGCTCATCTCTCCCACCTGTGAGAGCAAATCACAGTGTAGTTAGAGGAGTGTGAAATAAAGAGAGCAAAATCCCGATGTCTAGTCCCTTGAAAGTGCCCACCTACAAGACAGAAAGACCTCAGTGTCCTGGGAGTGCCCCGTATCTGTCACTGTGGCCACACCTTACCCCTGCAGCTGTCTTTCCATTCACCAGTGCTCAGCCTCCTCACTTCCACTGTTGTCATTCAGTCTGTGTTCTCACCTCATGCAGACTAGCTGCAGCTTAAAAACCGTATCTCCCACCTCTAGGTTATTCTCTCTCAGAGAGACCTTTACGTGACATAAAAAATAAATGACGA
>NW_007745605.1:8446-8772 GCF_000696425.1 Galeopterus variegatus
CAAGATAATATTCACCATAAAAATATTTACACCAAGCCAATGTAGCTTAGTGTAATTTTCCTTTGTACTCTAAGGATATTTATATCTCAAGGACATTTTGGCTGAACGTGGAATGACTTTGATGGGTCATTTTAGCTTCAGGACATCTGTGTGGTCAGACAAGTTTGTCCTTGGGCCTGCATCACAGCTCGAAGTTTTCTTCAGTCTCCTCTGGCTCTTTCAGAAACTGGAGCTGGCCTCTGTGTATTTCACCTGTTTTTCATGTATACATATCTCTGTTGCTGTATTCACTACCTATTAATTCCTATTCATTCTTTCCCCCTTTT
>NW_007745605.1:14196-14565 GCF_000696425.1 Galeopterus variegatus
TAAAGAAAGACGTCTAGATAGTCTCCTGCCTCGCCAGTTACAGGCTACATGAGGGTGAAGGAGGCTGTTACATGAATCAAGCATGTGCCATAAGGTGGCCTAGTCAACAAGGTCCTGCAGTAGACTTCTGAATGTAGGTGCAGAAACGGAATTTTTCAGCCCAGGCAGTTCTCTAGACTCACAAGAAACTGGTTTTGTTATTCAGAATGTTAATGTATTACTCTAATTGTAGCTAGACCTAGAAATGGATTGGCCATCTGCAGAGGGCATATGAGTGATCATACACAGGTGCATGGTAAGGAAAACATCAAGATAATATTCACCATAAAAATATTTACACCAAGCCAATGTAGCTTAGTGTAATTTTCC
>NW_007745606.1:0-1445 GCF_000696425.1 Galeopterus variegatus
GGGTTGCGATCCGTTGCCGGTCACGAAAAAAGACAAAAAGGAAAAAAAAAAAAGAAATACTATTATTCAGGCAAACACTGTCCACTGAATAAAATTATCTCTAATCATTGATTTCATATCTCAAGCATGCATTGCCATGGTTCTATTTTCTTTCCAAACTGATTCAAAACTTTGAATAAAAGGAGGCCTGCACCGAAACAAATGCTGGCAGGTGCAAGCCAAAAAAAGTACTTTCATCGTACCTTTTCATACTGTGAATTCCATACCATTAAATCAATACAGCATGGAGACTTGAAAAGCCCTCCTTAATGCACTGAGAGGTGTAGAAATGGTCCCTTGAAATAAATGCAACATTTCTAATCAAATCTGAGATGCTACTGAATATAAGTCTTTGGATCATTATCTTTGAAATCAGGAGGCATTTTAATCAAACCTAAAAAGATGACATACATATGGAGAATCCATAAAAAATAAGAATTCTATTTGAAACCCCCAAATACCAGGCATACCCCAATCTCAAATATTTAGCTAATTAAGTTATTATCCTTAATGAGAGAAAATATTAACCAAGAAGTCAAAACACCCTGTGGGGGTTCACATCCCCAGATAAATTAAAAACTATTCTCTGCATTGATTATACCACCATTTTCAAATAATAAGAAAGAGCTGTTTTCTCCATTTGCTTTCTTTTAAACACGCATGTCTTTTAGAGGGAAATTCTTTGATGAATTTATCATTTCTGAAAAATTTAACTTGGATATGTTTTAAATACATTCCTATTTAGAATTTTAAGTAAAGAGATTATCTTCAATTCAACCTCATCCTCCTGTATTTGGGGGAGAGAGTATCCAAACTGTAGAGGGTTTTACGGACTAAGGACAAGAGTCTAAAACAGACAGATTCTGTAAATTTCTGTGAAGAACCAGAGAGTAAATATTTTAGACTTTGCAGCCCATAGAATCTCTGTTACAACTATTCAACACTGTCACTGCAGTGTGACGGTGTAATCAAATGGGTGTGGCTGTGTTCCAATAAAACTTTACTTATAAAGACAGGCCCCAGCTGGATTTTGCCTATGGGTCATATTTTGCCCACCCCTGACTTAAAAGAAAACTGGAAGGAAGTAGTATTGATATTGAGGACAACATCATGAGCGAGCATGCAAACAGATTAAGCATTCTGATGTATTCAGTCCTTTAATTTCAGGTTTTCTCTTTGTTAAAATTAAAGTATTTTTTCCCCACCCCAGTAGAGAACCATCTCCCAAATTCTGTTGTAATAATGAGAGCCAAGGGGGAAGTTTAGATGGGGAGATTTTATTCTCAGCAGGGGTACCTAGAAACCATACAAGCTGGAGCACAAGTCTAAAACTCAGCACAAGTGTGATCAAGTCTTTGCTCTGAACATGTCTTCCCTGGCAATCCAGGGAAAGGAACCTTCTGCAA
>NW_007745606.1:2503-3402 GCF_000696425.1 Galeopterus variegatus
TCAAACCTATTTTTTATAATAATACTAAAAACATTTACTTTTTTCACTCTCATTCTCTTACGAGTATACAGTGGAGTTTTCTAGAAGCTACATGACTTGTGATACATTGCAATAGACTAAATGCAAAAGCAGCTATGAGAATCTGGTTATCTTCTATTAAGCCAAATATTTAAAAGATTTACAAAAAATTTTAAATGCTATTCTTTTCACAGTTTTTTTTTTCATTTGGAAAAGTGTAGTTATTATTCATAAAAAGTATGTTATTCATTGAATGGGTTTTAAATAATTTAATAAATATTTTTAAATTTTAACAGTTTTAGTTTCCAATGTGGTAAATATTCATATATATATAAACAAAATATTTGGAGGTCCTCAAGAATTTAAGAGTATAAAGACACTCCAAGACCAAAAAGTTTGAGAAGTAGTATAACTGCAGATTCTATCGGTATTTCATAGAAAGTATTTCCTCTAAAATTTAAGAAGATAAAGAAAAACATACCAAACTCATTATCAAATTGCAAAGACTAACTAAACTGTACTTTTAACTTGTCATAGGACAGGCATTAAATTAAGCAATGGGATTAGAGGTTAAGAGTCAGAGGTTTCAATACCCTCCTTCCTTATCCTCACTCCTCCCAAACCACCTGCAGGAAGTGAGGAGCAAAACTGACTCAACTGACTTAACCTGCTTTCCTTTATCACTTTCCACTAATGTACTGTGCAAATGTGAACAGCTCACAATGGTGAGAAGGAAAAGGTACATAGTGACTGAATAATACATAAATGAGATAATCTGAGGTCCTAAATGAGCCCCATTGACTCAACTAATAAAAGCTACCCTGATGTATTTTCCACATGTGAACCTGTTCTAAGAAAATGGAAGGAACTACCAAAAAAAA
>NW_007745606.1:6189-9941 GCF_000696425.1 Galeopterus variegatus
AAAAAAAAGAATTTCTATGACCTATCTCAAACTGAACTCCAGATATCTTTTTAACATTATCGTGTTACAAAACCTACAGTTTATTCCTTTCTTTCTTTCTTCTCCCTACCAGTATGGCATTCTAGCCATGGTTTTACCCTGTATCAAATTTATAACCCAACAGCAAAAAACAAAACAAAACAAAAACAAAAAAAAAAACAGGAAGGTCCAGCCTCATACATAACCTCAAAACCCCAGTGGGTGGTACTCAGCTGCCCTGAAAAGCCTGAGGACGAAGGCAGAGCTCCTCTCCAGCACAGCCCCACCCTTGCTTCTTACACCACCGCACGGAAAAGCAGAGAACACAGGATACAATTGCTACTGAAACCTCAAGCCACAATGTTAATACGTAGATTTTGTCACAAAACCTTGATTAAAAATAATGCCTTGGCTAGTGCCTCTGAGTATGGGCTGACCTTGGTGACCCACAGACTTGTGTCTCTCTTGTGGCTTTCTAATTGTGAAAGTGGCCAGCTGACTGTGCTCCTATTGATCTCACTCTTCATTGCAACTCAGTTCCTTGCCTAAAATGTCCTACCACCTCAGAATGCCGGCCGTGGAGAGCAGTTCCTGCCTGCTGTCATGCCGCCCCTGCCACCTGTCTTCAGGCTGGGCAATAATCCTGCCAGGATGCCTGAATCCTGACAGAACACACTGGGAGATTAGTCCAGAAAAGAGTATGTTTGAATTTATTCTGTTACTGATAATAAACCAAATTTTATTCTAACATGTCAAATCCTTTTATTCATACCATTTTCAATAAAATACAAGGTTTAAACGAACAAACGAAAAAAGATTTTCAATTTTCCCCTCTTGATAGTTCAAGCAATACCCAACACAACTTAGTTCTGGCGAAGAAAAAGAAAAGAAAAATAAACTTGAAAGTTTATTTTCATCGAAATTTATCTGTATGTACAGAAGTTTAATTTGCATACATAGTATACTTTGTAGATGAAAATAAAACGGATTACTTAGAATATTAGCCATGTGACTGCAATTATAAAATATTTACTTAACCTAAGAGAATTAATTACTTTGCAGAAAAATTAAAGTAGACTGTATTGCTAAGATAATGATAAATCATCCACACTTTTTAAAAAAGGTACTAAGGGGCATCAAAAAATTTTTCCTCAAAAATATTGCACATGCTTCAGATTGTGCCTAATAGCCTAATTAGTGATGTTAAACTATAATCCAATGTGAAATTAAAGCACTTTCCCAGCATTTTTCCACCTCTGCACCTCAGTTACCTGGTAACATGTCTTCAGTTAAACCTGACTAATGCCGGTCAGCCCAGCCAATACTATCAGAGATGAGATCTGACTTCCATGAACAAGTCTCATTCATTCTGATCCTTACCCAGATGGCAGAGAATGTGGATGCAGTAGCACACTATGAAAGTGCTTTTTGAATAAGAACAAATTAGGAAAAGAAAGGGAGAAGGGCATGCCAACCCCGAGTTACATGTTAGAAGTATTTATTATATTAGTATACATTCCATCATTTTATTAGTAAGAAAATTAGCAGGCCAAAGGGCCACATCAATGCGTTTTCAGTGCATCATTGCTTAGACTAAAGGAAAGATTCACAAAGAACAGCCACGAGAAGTTAATCTCCCAAGTTAGCCCTCCCCCACTGAAAGCAAGAGGACAAGCTCGTCTCAGCACTTCTCAGGAAGGTCATGCTGTTGTATTGCTGTCATGACACAATGGTAAAGAAGAAAAGGAAAGTGGTTTATTAGTTCACTCCCCAAGAGGATTATTCTGGCATTGGACAAAGTAATGAGTGGCCATGACCTAGGCGGTACGGTGTCAAGGAGAAGGTGAAAAGGGACAGAGAATGAGAAATAATTCACTTTATCTTCTGAATAGCTCAACTTCATAGGGGCCATGCTGATAAGTCAAACAGACACTATAAAAATAAATCAGGCAATCGTGATGCAAGAGAAGCTACATCCAGAATTATGCATAAAAACTTACCACCTAGAAGAAAAATTTAGTTTTAAAATGAATGCAGAGGAGGAAGATAAGAAATACATTTTCATATGGTTAGTTCTTATGATAGCTACTACACATTCAACAGAGCTGTAACAGCGTGCATTGTAAATAAAGCCTTAAAAACTAATATACGAAACTTAAATAATAGACAACTTAAGTATATAGCACATATTTTTAAAAACAAAGCTGACAACTAATCACCAAAAACATGATCCTGAAGATGATATAGAGAGATTTATTGTTATTCACAATTTTCTCCCTCTTACATCAGTGATTTTGGTACTATAGCCATTAACATTAATTAACATACCTATGATTGGCCTAACTCAAGATAATATTAAAATATTCTTTTATATAAACCATCTCTTCCATCCCAGTTGCCCAACAGAAGTGTGATGTGTCATCCAATCTCCTTACAACTCCTCAAAAGTCTGAAGACAGGGTGAGAGCAAGTGACCTAGACCTGTGGTTTGAACCTGTGGGCTTGTCTGCATATCAAGCATGCTCAGTTATTTATCTAAATAAAAAATAAA
This sequence comes from Galeopterus variegatus, assembly GCF_000696425.1. NCBI lineage: Eukaryota > Metazoa > Chordata > Mammalia > Dermoptera > Cynocephalidae > Galeopterus > Galeopterus variegatus. The sequence continues at coordinate 8,759 of NW_007745606.1, forward strand.
CCTCACACCTTTACTCATTGCTATATTTCATATTTTTGTGATTAATAAGATTCATGTTTATTTTAAAGTATTATTAAAGCTATATTAGAGCTTTTTAAACTTCAATCTAGAATTTAACAGACACAACTCCCCCCAAAATCTAACTTCTACAGAAGTTCTGTGAGATACTCAATCTTTAAATAGGAAGTAAATTGTTAATGGACTGTTTTTTTTTTTTTCATCATTACACATTTTCGCAGTCAACAGATGTTATATACACAACTATCATATGTTGATTGGACCTTAAAATATCTTATGTGAAGAGTATATCACACTGGAAATCACTGGCTCAAGTCAATGATATACTTATATGTGCACAAGCACACTTGAAATAATCTTTTTTGGCAAGTTAGTTAAGAAATTGGGGAATGGAAGGGAGAGAAGGGGGCAGAGTGCAACTGTTTACACAAAATGTGCAGAGAAGAAAGCAGTGAAAACTTGCTTGACTGCTAACAGGAAAACAGAGGTCAGGACAACCCACGGACTGGTCATCCCCTTAACAAGCTGGATGAAAACTAGATTCCAGTACTTATTTCAAGACTCATACTGTAGGAATTGCTGCTGTACCTTCATTTCCACGTGATATATTAAAGGTCTATTAGCCAAGAATAGACCTGAAAGTATTTATATTCTTAGTCTGTATAATCTCTGGACACACACTACATGCGTCTACAAGCCACGAAGTTATTCTAAATTTGCCTCTTATAAATTGCAGAAGGAACCTCCTAGTTGATTATTTTGAGATATGTGAATACAGTGTTAAAATTATGATTCTATCACTAAATCTCCTCACATTGCTGATGGTGGAATCCTTTTTCCCCCAGTTCTATTCTAATATCCAGTTCAACTTAATGTCCCCAAACAGCTTCATATTGCTTCTCCTAAAAGAGAAGCATAGTAGTTTCTAATAACAGAATTACGTGACCTCTTGGAATAGTAGAACAAATACCTACATATTAGTTCTTTTACTGTAACTTTTAAAATGGTAATGTAAATTATATTAGAGCACATCAAGGGATGATATAATCTTTAATTACACAGAAACCTGATTTGCTCTTCAAAATCAATGAACCTGGGACTATGAAATAATTTTTGTTCTAAGTAAATACAGATTGATTTATATTTAATTAAAACATTCTCATTT
>NW_007745606.1:12263-14563 GCF_000696425.1 Galeopterus variegatus
GAATATACACCATTATATTAAAAGAGACTGTCTCTGGGTAGCAAGATTGTAATTTTTATCACTTTATTTATATTTTCTCAACTTTCTATAACATGGGATATAAAAATGAAAATAATTATTTAATATTGATACATTTTTTACTTTCTGGGAGGAAAGTGGGTTGAGAAAAAAACATAGGTTAAAGAAAACCAAGCTTTAAAATTTTCACTGTTTACTGACTGTAAATTATTTATCTGGCTAAAAATATACAGGCAGAAATAGTTCTCTTTCTTGCCATTCTTTAAAGGCAAAATTTAGGTTGAATGGTTTTGTGAAAGACACTATGAATCAGACCAAAGTAAAATACTGAAATAACCCGTAAAGATTAAAAAATTTAAAATTCAGGGAAAAAAAAGTTGTCCAAACCAGAAGAATCATTTTATACATAAATGAAAACATTACTTTTCCTTCTTATTTTATAGTGGAAAAGAAAATGTATGAAGAGTTAAGCTTCTCATTTCCAAACATCAGAATTAGTTCTTCTTCTTATTCTCTCCCGACTAATTCTCAATCCAAGTATAGTAGACAATAGCAGTTTCAGATGTAGTAAAAATCTTATTAATTTATGCTAGCTGTACAGAGAGGCTTGTCCAATTACTGAATTTATAAATTAAAGACAGCCGTTTTTAAAGTATGCCTTTTAGTACAGAAGGTGATTTCTGTCACCAATACCTCTAAATAGATGCTACTAAGCGCCTAAAAGAATATTTATTCCAGTTCCATTTTATCACAAATTCTATATGCACTTAAAGCAAATTCCTGAAGGCATTTGAAAAATTCAGCAGCCAACTTTCAAATACCCTTATCAACAGCCAATTGAGTGCACAAATCCGTATTTCTTATTTTACTCAGGAATGTCAACATCTTAGATTTCAAGAATGTTTTAATAAAAACAACCCTTTTCTATCTCTTTCATTCTCTAGTCAATGCTGAAAGGAATAGAGATAGTGAATAAATAGTACTCAAAACAGCATCAGTGTACAGATAGAAATACGACCTTAATAATCAGATGGTAAATTAACTGTAGACAGCCTGGGGGACAGAGGGGAGGCAGGAGCAAGGACCTTAGTCAATATCAAGTGATCAATTGTACTTATCCCAGTTAACTGGCAATACTGAAGCTAAGAAATAATTACCATTTCTTGTGCATCTAGTCTCAGTGATTTATTCCACGATTTTTAAGTTTATGAAGGATTGCCCAATTGCAAATGAATGTGCTTGACTTCAAACTCTGAAAATTTTGTTTTATTGCAGGAATTACCTCCCTTCATAAGGTAGGTCAATAATTAAATAGTTTAAAGTACTTTGTAAAAATAGTACAATAAACATAAACTGAAATCATCCATGAAAGTCAGTGGTGTTATTATAATTAATATCAAACAAAAGCACTAGACTTCCAGTGAGATTTGTAAATGCTTCCAAAACTAACCACAAAACTAAGCATACATGGACTTTCATCAAGAAGTGTAGAGACCATAGACATAAAAAGGAGAAATAAGAAAAATTGCATTTCATTTATTATAATGTACTTTGCACATAAAATCTCAGAGTGACAAAGCATGGGCAATTTAAAGAAAGTACACTGTCACACTAAAGATTTGGAAAATAAGGTAAAAATAATTAAATGAAGGGTGAAGAATGTCATGCTGTCATTAAACCATGCTTTTAAAGAGAAGTTAGTGACAGGAGAAAATGCTCCTAATGAAAGAGAAAGCAGAAAACAAAACTCTGTAATAATTCCAATTTGACATGAACTATTTCATAAGTAGACTAGAAGGAAGTAAATCAAAGTATTAATAGTTTTTCCTAGGTAATTAGAGACACTTAGGTGATTTCCATTTTCTTTTGCATAATTATCTATACTTTCCATGATAAAATGCAACTTGCATAATAAGAAAAATAACCACTGTTATAAAAAGAAATTCAAGAATTTCCATCAGATTACCCTGTGAAGCAATGGTATCTGGGTTACAATAGAAGTATCTGTTGGAAAAGTGTATCAAAACTCTTTCTCGTTCTTGAGTTTCTCCCACAAGAGAAAATGCTTTGAAGAAATACCTAAAAAAGAATTAAGGGGAAAAAAAAGTAAAACTTTAGAAAATGTTATCACACTCTTTACATTTGACAGTTAAAGATGATTTATATAAACATAAGATATTAATTATGCAGTTATTTCTCCCAAAAAACCAACTTACTAGATGACCATTCAATATAAATTTATATTGATATTTAAATTCTATAAAATGTCAATATAAAGGATG
>NW_007745607.1:0-14562 GCF_000696425.1 Galeopterus variegatus
GGGGCAACACTGAGGGTTGCGATCCGTTGCCGGACACGGAAAAAGACAAAAGACAAAAAATAAATAAATAAATAAATAAAAATAAATAAAAGTGTTGCATTAGAAAAAAAAAAAGAAAAAAAAAAGCACAGAGTTTATGTAACATGATCCTCTTTTTAAAAATGTGCATGGGGGCTGGCTGGTTAGTTCCCTTGGGAGAGTGTGGTGCTGATAACACCCAGGTCAGTGGCTCGGATCCCCATACTGGCTAGCCTCCCCACCCCACCCCAAAAAAGTGTAAGTATTTGCGTCATGAAAATGGGTACGGGTGCAGTTTTTCAGCAAAATGATAGTTGTCTGACGAAGAGTGATTTTTTTTGTTGTTGTTGTTCTTTTTGTAACCGGTAAGGGGATCGCAACCCTTGGCTTGGTGTCGCCCGCACCGCGCTCAGCCATTGAGCTCACCGGCCAGTCCTACATAGGATCTGAACCCGCAGCGGAAGCGTCGCTGCGCTCCCAGCTCCGCACTCTCCCGAGTGCGCCACGGGGTCAGTCCGAGTGATTTAATTTTGCTTTGTCAGTTTGGTTAGCTGTACATTCTTTTTCTGCCCTGATCACATGCCCTCTGTGCTAGTTTATAAAACCGTTGTGCATATTCCTATGCACCCTAAGGGTTGAATAATCATGAGACCCCATAAACATTTGACCCAGAAACTCCAAATGTGGTTGAGGTGGACGAAAGCCGCCCTCCGCCCCAGGCGGAGCTGAGCTCCAGACGCCCACGGAGCTGTCTGCTCGCTGGCGCCCCCTGCAGGACTCTTTCCCTCTGTCTCACTTCCCCAACCTCCAAGGAGGGTTCCTGGGTTCACTCGATAACTCAAGTGCCCTCAAATACTTATCTTGTTTTCTGGGGACCCTAACCAAGACAGCCCACTTCCTCATTCGAAGTCATCTGAGACAATCTCGAAGCTGACCCCACGAAGTAGAGCGAGGTCTGCTGTCTGCGGGCTATTTCAGGGAAGTTTTATGGGGCAGGCTGGGACACGGGGCTCTCAGCACACCCTCATCCACCCTCGCTCCACTGACTGGCTTCTCCACAGCACCTGCCCTGATTTCCTGCCAAATCCAGACCAGCAGCCAGGGGAGAGGATTGTGGGAGGTGGTGTTTTGACAGCAAGCAAGACCACAGACTTCAGTGAAAACCAACCAGGAACATTTAATAAAAAAATAAGCAAGTTATTCAGGACCCAACTCAGAGAGCAGAGTTAGCCCCCAGAGGATGAAGACCACTGGCTGCATCTGACATTCGATTCAGTCTGAAGGCACAGCAGCCCCTCCAGCCCCCAAACACATGATCCCACCGAAGACTTGAACAGAGCAACCTCATCCAGCAGGCAGAGACCACACCTGAGACGCAAGGGCAGGGAGGTCACACAAAAGGAACGGGGGAGGGCAAGGGAGACCCAGCCCCCATCTCCATCTTGTGCCCCCTCCAGGGGGGCTAACATGTGGCCAGGTGACCACTGGGACCGTGGTTGCCTGATGGAGATAGAGCTACCAGAGGGACACTCTTGGGCAGTGGGGGTTGTCTGCACACAGCTCAGGTGAGGAGAGATGAGGAAGAAGCAAACTTGGACAACCATTCAATCCAACTGGGAGTCTGTGAGGCCTGGCACACAGTAGGTGCTCAATTAATGCTTGCTGCCTGAAGAAATGAAGGGACTCGTACGTCTCTGTGTCCCAGCACTTGGCATGCGGCCGAGCACACAGTGGGTGATGAAAAACACCGACGGAGCAAATGTCACACTTTTGTATCACTGGTGCCTGGAGCACAGCAGGTACTCTAGAGATGTGTAAGAAACCAAGTGAGAAGTGAAAAGCACCTGTTTACCTCCATCCCCAGCACCTAGCTCAGCTCCTGGCACACAACAGGCACTATATAAATGCACCAATCAAGAACTTATCTTTGTGTCACAAGTACCATGCACATAGTAGATGCTTGATACATGTTCGAATAAATTAATCAAAGTGTCTTACCTCAATATCCCCAGAACCTAGAATGGTGCCCAACACATAGTAGGTACTCAATAAATACCTGAATGAATTTTAAAAATTAATGTGTATCATAGCGCCTGGTTCTTAATCTGATCAATACATGCTTGATGACTGAATCAATCACTGATGAAGTGAACCATCATGCCTTGTTCGCTGCCATAACACAGGGACCTGGTACACAGCAGGTGCTTAATAAGTGTTGGGCACATGAACAGATGAATGAAGAGGGCTTGTTCTTGCCCAATCCTCCAGCGCCAAGCCCTGTTCCTGGCATACAGTAGGCACTTCATTAATGCTGCCTGTGTGCATGTGATTGCTGAGCAAGAGCTGGCTGGACACCACCCTGCATGGAGAGTCATCCACGGCCTGCCCCAGGATCCACAGGTGGATCTGCTGTCCCCAGTGAGCACGTGAAGGTTGGGCCAGCAATGGCTGCTTTGGCATTTTGGCTGCTGCCCCTCAGAGCTCGTCACGGGCAGCACTGTCCAGCGGGGACTGGAGCACATCTGAGTTCTTGGCCTCACGACTCAGTGCCTGCTGCTCCCGCATCTTCTGGGACTTGGCACGGTCCCAGTCAGTCTTGACGTTCTCGTTATTCCATACAACTGAGGTCTCCGTGTCACTCACGTACCCATCATCCCCTGTGTAGTGCGTGGGGTAGATAAGAAGGGGTTCCACGGAGAAGGCACGCAGGTTACGGGGGGAGAAGTGGGCCTTATACTCGGACCTGGATGGGAGGAGGGAAGTGAGTCCAGGGGAGGGGACAGGTAGAGGAAGAGAGGGACAAATGGAGGGAGAAGTCAGGAGAGGAAAAGACACCTCCCAGGAGCCCCCGAGTCTTATGCCCCCACCCACCCAGAAAAGACACACAGTGAGACCCCAGCCCCCAGCCTACCCACCACAGCCCCTCTCACACTGGGTGCTTGTCAAACATGACAGGCAGGAACTCGTCAACAGGAAGCATCTTGGAGAGTGGCCTGGCAGCCAGCAGCTTGCGGGCACCTTGCAGGGAGATCACATAGGCCAGTGTCCAGTAGGAGTAATCAGCCTCCACCAGGTTCCTCACACGGGGCACGGCCTTCTCGGGGTGCTCCACCTGCATCCGTTTTCGGCCCACGTAGCTGGGGTGCAGAATCAGGGCCCTGTCACACTCCTCCCATCCTCCAGAGAATGTTAACCCAGAAAGTCAGGGATCTAGTTACCCCCGTCAAGCCCTGGGATGAGAGCAGGTTCAGCGTGTCTGGAGAGCAACAAGGAGGCCACTGTGGCTGGTCAGGGTAAAGGAGGAACCGCAGGGTCTGCGTGGGTCACAGGGAGGACAGTGAGTTTTTTCCAAGGGCACTAGGGAGCCATGGGAGGATGTGGACCACTCTGAGGCTGCAGCTGCTCTGGGTTCAGAGGACTGTGGAGCATGCAGTTGGGTGAGGCGCCTCAACACGGTGAGCAGCCAAGAATGAAGGGGTGCAGTTACTACTCATATTGAGAGCATGGCTTGGAGTATTGAGCAGTGTCCCCAGAACTTGGATTAAGGTCTAGCACATAGGAGGGAAAGAGAGAGAGGAGGAAGGGAAGGAGGGAGAAAGGGGGGATAAAAGGAGGACAAAGCAGCCTACCTATAGGAGACTCCAAAGGACCACTCCAGTCCTGGAAATATGCTGGTCAAACTCCCACCTGAGGGCTGGTGTAAGACCCAGGCTCCTTGGCCACGCCCTCATCTTTCAGCCACAAACTCAGCTCTAGCCACGCCCTCAACCTCCAGCCACACCCTCAGCTCCATGCCCCAATCCTTGGCCACACCCAAGCAGGCCACACCTCACCTCCACAGACCCCAGTGAAGTCTGCAAGCCCTGACCAAGCCTGCAGGCTTCTGGCCAGGTCCCTAGATTTCTGGGTCATCCTCCCAAGGCCCTATCCCATAGGCTACCCTCCTGACTGTGCTCTCCGGCCCAGGGACCAAGTGAACCCTTCTGTCATGCTCTCAAGAGTTGGCCATGTATGCCCCAGGCCAGGCCTATGACCACACCCCTGGACCTGCAGGCTCTAGGCTCTGTGCAGAGCTCCGGCCATGCCCCTGTGCTCCAGTTCCGCATGCAGCTATCCCAGACCATGCCCCAGGCCCCAGCTCCGCCCCACCCCCCCGGCCACCACTCACATGAGGTCCCAGTCCAGGCCCTCCTGCTCCACATCCCGCATGAGGTTCATCAGGCGCCTCTTGAAGAAGATCTCAAAACGCAGGTCGTCTTCGAACACCAGCGATTTCTGAAGCCCCCGGTCCACGACCTGAGGAGGATACCCAGCCAGGTCACAGGGAGACCAAGGCCTGTATCCCTGTCCCCAAAGCCAGAGCCTCACCTTGGAGGCTCTGGCACACCCAGACAGAAGTGAATGCACTCCCCTCCCCGGAGTCCAGATCAACTTCCTGGGCACCACCTCCCTGCTCCTCCCACCTGCCTAGGTCCCTCCCACCTCAGGACCTTTACCTGTGCTATGTATTTGACACTGAACACCCTCTCATCCTTCAGGCCTCAGCTCAAATGTCACCCATCTAGGAGACCCTCCTTGACTATCCAGTGCCACCAGCTGAGGACAACGTACAGCCCTGGCCCCTCCTGTGGATATGTGTCTCACTTGTCTCTCCACTGTCCTTTCTTTCTTTGTGGTTTGTCATCAGCCTCCCTGCCTCCCCAGGCTGGGAGCCCCTTGAGGGGAGCTGGGTCTGTTTTGGTGGCTGCCATGTCCCCAGTAAGGCTGAGTGAATGAACTCGAGAATCTTCATAACTGAGGTCATGACTCTGTCATCTGGGGAAACTGAGGCTCAGACCAGGAAACATCTTTCTTGTTGACAGAGCTCAATCCACTAAGAGGCAGGGCTGAACTTGAACCAGGGTCCCCCCTGGGTCTAGGGTCACCTGGACATCACAATCTGCCTTGTGCCATGTATGATGAATCTCAGGAAGGGAGGGAGGCCCAGGTAAGCATCTATCATCTCAAATGCCCAGACACCCCCTCCCCCCCTGCACGTCCCCCCATCTGGCCTCATGCCTGACCGTCCCGAGTGTGAATCCTAGTCTGATGTCCTCACTCATCACAGCCTCTTCCTCCAAGGGTGGCTACCCTGTACTGGTCAATGTTGCCATGGGCACTTAGTAAATATTGTGCACAGAGTCTAGGCTGGGGTGAAGAGGCTTTGCTCAGGAGTCCCAGGCCCCATGCACCACCTGCTGCAGGCAGGGCTCACCCCCACCCCAGCCTGTTTCTACATCCCCACAATGGAATAACAGCTGCCCCACTAGGAGGTGCTGGGACCAATCCAGCCAGTTCAGGCATTCACTAAAGAGAAGCCACCTGTTCCATCGCTGTTGCTGGAAGTCTTCCTGGTGGGTGGGCGATTCCATCCACAAACCTCGAGCCCTTTCCAAAACCCTTATGTAAGGAGAACTGGGCTTTGACCACGCAGCACTCGGGCACCCACCTCTTTCCAGATGTTATAGTGGCTGAGGAAGCAGCCCAGCTCGCCTTTGGTGAGGGGCCGTCCGTGGTAGGGGTCCCGGTAGCCGGGCAGCATCTGGATGCCCAGCGCCTCCACCTGGCTGGTGTTCATGGCTCTGGAAAGGAGGGGGTGGGGGGGGTCACAAGGAACTCACCCTGCCTGCCTGCCAGCTACGTGGGCACTTACCCCACAGAGCAGTAGCCCCCCAGCATCCCTCCTGGACGCACATGGCCAACATGGGGTCTACACTCGTGGGCAGACTTGCCCACCCTGTCTCCTGGGGTGAGACAGTCTTCCCCTCCATGGCAACTACCAGCCTGGTCTACACCTCTGTGCAGACACTCTCCTCCCCTGGGGTGGGACTCACTTGCCGTCCACGGCCTCTAGCAGCCGGCACGCGATCTCCTGCTCCCATAGCGCCCGCAGCATGCGCTCCCGCCGGTCCTGCCGCCGCTTCAGGTTGATCAGGAAGACCTGCAGCCCAGCCTCGGTCACACCCTGAGCCTCGGTCCCCCCCACACACACCGTCCTCCCGCCCCACCCCCAGGAAGGCCCAGCCCACCTCGTCGAAGCCCATCTTGTCAGGCATCTTGGTGGGCCCCGAGATGAACCGGGAGGGCTCCAACGGCGGGTGCTTCACTGTGGGGCAGAGAAACGGCTGGGGTCATGGGGGCCTCCAGCCTCTTTCCAACATACCTTCCCACCTCCTCTGCCACTCCACCCACAACATGTCGCTAGTCTCCCCATCCACTAAGACTCCACCACCCTAGCTGTTGGCACCTCCCCAAAGTCACTCATTGCTACCTCAGGCCCATTGCACGTGCTGGGTCCCTGCCTGGCACACCCTTTCCTCCCGGCTCCTTACCCTCAGTTCTCAGCTATGATGCCCAGGGCAGGGGGAGTGTCCCCACTGTCTCGGGCTCAGTCAGGCACCTCCTCTTGGTCCCCACAGCACCTGGGCTTCCACCATCAAAGTCCCCACCCTGCTATCCTATCTCCCTGGCCCCGTGTGTGCCTGTCTCCTATAAGCCCCTTGGGACAGACACCAGGTCTGTCCACTTGCATTGGGTACCCAGTGCCCAACACAGGGCTTGGCACACAGCAGGTGCTCAATCTCACAGAATGGCCAAAGAAATGATGGCAGGGGCTGGCCCGGTGGCGCACTCGGTGGAGTGTGGCGCTTGGGAGTGTGGCGGCGGGCGCCGAGGGTTCGGATCCCATATAGAGACCGGTCCGCTCAACTGAGCGCGGTGCGGGCGCGACACCGAGGGTTGCGATCCCATTGCCAGTCGCGGTACGGGCGCAACACTGAGGGGTGCGATCCCGTTACCAGTCACGAAAAAAGACAAAAAGGAAAAAAAAAAAAAAAGAAAAGAAAGAAATGATGGCAGGAGGCATCACCTTGAGGTGTCTGGGCTCAACTTTCCTTATCTATAACATGGGCTAATAGAGCTCTCAGAGGTTTCATAAAGAGATGCTGAGAAGTCGTGCATGCTGCTATGGGTTGAACTGTGTCCCCCAGGCCCAACCCCTAGTTCCTTAAGAGCACAATCCTGTTTAGAAATACGATCTTTTACAGAGGTCACTGAGTTAGATGAGATTAGTGTGGGCCCTAATCATAAGGCTGGTGTCCTTATAGAAAGGGGAAACTTGGACACAGAGACAGACACACAGGCAAAAGACAGCCACAGGACAGGAGACATGTGTCTGCTAGCCAAGGATAGGCCAGAAATTGCCAGAAAACTCCAGAAGCTGGAAGAGGCAAGGAAGAGAGTACCAGGTATGGCCCTGCCAACCCCTTGGTTTCAGATGTCTGACCTCCAGAACCAGGAGAGAGTAAATTTTGGTTGTTTTAAGCTACCTGGTTTGGGGTCATTTGTTACAGCAGCCATAGGAAACTCATACACACATCAAATATACTTTGCAGACTAGTCATGATTGTCACTCTCTTAGCTGTTGTCAGCACAGCTCCAACCACGTCCCCCGGCCCTGTGCGCATCCCTGACGGCTTCCCGAGGAAGGATCTGATCCACGGGCTCCTGCCTGCCCCCAGGCTGGCCCAGAAGAGCCCAGAGCCAGGGTGATTGTGGTGTCCACTTAGCCAGCAGCAAAGGCCCTGTGAGAGCTTGAGGGACAGACACAGGCCCCTGTGTTGGGGAGAGGCCTGGGTGAGGACCAGGGATACTGCTTCCTTGAGTTTCCTCCTGCCAGAGCCCTTCAGCTCCTGGCCACCCTGTCCTCTTTGGGTGAGATTAAGTCGTAGCACCAAGGGCAGGGCTTTGGGATCTCAGGACCTGGGTTCAAATCCCAGGTGCCCCTTCCTTCCTCATTCTAAACCTCTCCCCCTCTCCCCCACACATGGGGCAGGGGGTGTGTGTGGACCTGCTTCAGGGAGGGGAGGGAATCTCCTTGCCCTTTCCTGTCAGTTCTGGGAAAACAGAGCACATGAGGCACTCAGAAGGAGCAAATCTACACGTCCTTCCCAGAGGGCCACCTCACAGCAGTCATCAACATGTAAGACCCGACACTTTGTGCGGTGAGGAACTGAACTGGCCTGAACAGTCTCGCTTTTGCCCCCGGCTCCTGAGAGGTGATCTCTAAGCCCTTGGGGTGAACTGTTTGATAGGATTGCCCTGATTTACCTGGAAGCTTTGGGTCACACCAGAGAGTAAAATGTGACTTGGGGTGGAGGTCTTGGGCCACACGGTATCAACTCATTCTCTGGGGGAGCGGGAGACTGAGGTCAACCATGTGGATGGTCTATCACGTCTACAGGACTAACCTACAATAAAAACCCTGGACACATCGATTTGGGGGGAGCATCCCTGGTGGGCAGTACACCATGTGTTGTCACACGTCACTGCTGGAAAACAACTCTGTCCTGACTCCCCTGGGAGGGACAAGTGGAGGCTCCATGCATGGAATTCCCCTTGACTCTGCCCCATCCACCTCTTCCCTTGGCTGACTTTAATGTGTATCTTTTTACTGGAGTAAACTGTAACCATGAGTACAATAGCTCCCAGAGAATTCTGTGAGTCCTTCCAGTGAACTGTCAAACCTGAGAGTGTTCTTGGAGACCCCTGAACTTGTAACTGTGTCAGAAATGAGGGTGGTCTTAGGGACAGTTCCCTAACCTCACACTCATGGATGCACTCTGGAACTTTCTCACACAGATGTGCTGGGAAGCTCACAGTAATGCTGAGAAAAATGAGAAACACACTCCATGCCCCTCAGAAGACTGGCTGAGGGACGTGACAGTGACTGGGCCAACGGGACATGTGACCTAGGCAAGAGCATATACATCTGTGGTTAAGCGTTTACGCAGAATACAACACAGCAAGGCAGAGTGCGCAGGTCACAGCCACAGCAGCAACCAGCAAGCAACACCCACGTGCAGCTGAGCAGAAGATGCCACACAGTCCTACTTATACAAAGCACAAAACACACAAAAACCCATCACCTGATGAAATCAGGACAGTGGGGGCCCAGGGCCGGGAATATTCCACAGCCTGGTCTGGGGCCGGTGACAAGGATATATAATAAAACATCATCACGGCTCACATACGTGATCGGGCACTGCCATGTGTGCTAAAACTCAACTTCCAGACCTTCCACACGTCAGCTCGGTGTGGTTTGCTCTGGCCCTCGACAATCACAAAAATGTTCATGTCTCTGTAGTGTTTGAGTTCTTAACAGCAACTCGAATCATTTTCCTTACCAGATATAACAACAGGAATGCATGTGAAAATTTAAAGTAAGAAAACAACCACAGAGACGCTTCTCCAGGCGCAGTTGCTGATGGGGCTTGGTGTTAAGCAGTGACCCACCTCTGGCGAAGGGAGCTGGGAAGGAACCAGGCATCTGGGTGTGACAGATGCTCGGGTGTCCTGGGGGCCTGCCCCAGTGACTCCACAATCTCCAGGTGTCTGTTACCTCAAAAAGACCCAAAAGTCTTGCCAAGAGGAGGGCAGGGTGAAGTCCCACATTTAACCACCAGGGGGAGCCGCACACGGATTATTCCAGAAGCAGGTAAGGTTGGGGAAACTGAGCCCCAGGATAGATACTTTGTCTCTCCAAGCACATCCCATCTGGGTAGTGGCAGGAATGACCCTGCTACCCTACAGGCCTTCGCAGGGATCTGTGTGTCCAGCACAGGGCGAAGCCCCCACCGTAGTGGTGGGGGCAGGAGCGCCCTCCCCAAATAACTTCAAAGGTGGCTCAGGCCTGTGTGCTCCTCGCCAGAGGGACAGCTGCTAGTTTCATAATGTGTGGACTTATTTTTATATATGTGAAAAGATCCCAGTTTGCAACTATGGTAAAAATATTGCAGACTTTCCTGTTTTTTTTTATTTGTTTGTTTGTTTTGGTTTTTTTTTGTCCTTTTTTGAGACCGGCAGCCAGTGAGCACTGTGAGCGCACCGGTCATCCCTATACAGTATCCGAACCCGCGGCGGGAGCGCTGCTGCACTCCCAGTGCTGCACTCTCCCGAGTGCGCCACAGGCTCGGCCCAGACTTTCCTGTTTTGAATAAACTTATTGAAGTAAAAAAAAAATGTCTGTTTAAGTTAAATATTAAATAAGTAACAGCAAGTTTTGGGTTTAGCAGGAGCAAAGACAAGGTCCCCAGACACTGTCACATACGGGACGTTCCTCAGTGAAAACCCACTGCAGGGCTGGCCAGTTGCTCAGTGGGTTAGAGCCCAGTGCTGACAACACCAAGGTCCACGGTTCCATCCCTGTACCGGCCAGCTGGTCTCTCTGCTCCCACATCCCCCACGGCTCTTGGCTGCTCTCACGGGAAAGCCTGTTCCTCAGCCTGGTGTCTGAGGCACCATGCCCTGGCCCTGGCTGCCACCCCTGAGTCTGTAGCTGGGGCCCCTGCCTGTTCTGGGCTCACATTCCCTCTAGACTTTTGTCTCTCCTCCCTTCTGCTGCAATCCTCTTTCTGACAAACTCCTACTCACCCTGCTCCTGAATGCCACCTCCTCCAGGAAGCCCACCCCGAATATCCGGAGACTACCATATACAGCTGCCTGCAAACCAGCACTGCATGACAGCAGGGACAACCATCTACTTTGTGAATCCTTGTACTCAGCACCCAGCACACAGGCTGCCATCTGGCAGGGGCTCAACACGTGTTCATGGGATGGGCACGAGACAGAAGAGAAGGGGGGGGGGGGTCGCTTGACCTCTCCCAGGCAGCACCGGCAGACTCACCCATGACCTCCAGCTGCACGTGCAGGAAACTCTCCGCCTCATCCTGGAGGGAGCTGTGCGCCCGCAGTGGCACCGGCAGGAAGCCATACACCTCTTTGTTGCACACGTACATCTGCACCTCTGGATGCAGAAACAAGAATCCACAGTGAAAACAGAGCCCTGCCCAGAGCAAGGAGGCCCCAGCACCAAGGCCCGACGTGAGGCCAGACAACAGCTGCTCCGCTGACCCCAGCAACCAGCCGGACCCCTGGCATTCCATCTGGGAACCGGAGCCAGGACAGAGCCTTGAGCACATGCACAAGCATATATTCTGGGTGCTCCTGAGGTCCAGGCAGAGGTAAGAATTCAGAAACACCCCAAACACCAGCCCAAAGGCAACAGCAAACTGGAACTGTTCACATGTGTGGCAATGCCTGTAGGATTCCAGGAAAAAGCAAAACTCCAAACAGCAGATAAACAGTAAAGATGCAATTTATGCACAAAAAGGGGACACAGTCTGACAAAATGCTAGTAACTTACCTCCTGCATTTGTCCTTTGCTTTGATATATATTTTTTTTTTCTGGTGGCTGGCCAGTACCGGGAACTGAACCCTTGACCTTGGTATCACAAGGCCTGGCTCTCTCCAACTGAGCTAACTGGCCAACCGCGCATTTATCCTTTTCTGAATGGTTTAAATTTTTATGTGTCTATCATGTTTTAAACTGAAAAGCCCAGCGATGACCTTCTTTTAACTGGTTAACTTTTGCTGTAAAGGGCCAGATGGTAAACACTGTAGTCCTTCTGGGTGGGACAGTTTCTGTCTCAGTGACTCAGTCCTGCCTTTGGAATGTGTAGGCAGCCGCAAAGGACACTCAGATGGATGGGCTTGGCTGTATGCCGGTGAAACTTTCTTTATTTTGTTATTTACAGGTACTAAAATTTGCATTTGATATCATTTTCACTTGTCACAAAATATTAGTCTTCTTTTGATTTGTTTCCAACCATTTAAAAATGTAAAAATTGTTCTTAGCTTGTGACTGTACAAAAACAGACATAGTTTGTCCACCTCTGGTTTAGAAGAAATAACAACATCATAAATAAATAACAAGTCAACATAAAGCTATGCTCTCTTTCTCTTTAAAACGTTTTTTCCCTAATTACAGAATTAATATATGCTCAACTACAGAAAACTGGTTAGGTCAGTTGTTTAGAGAGCAGCCTTATAACACCAAGGTCACAGGTTTGGATCCCCTTTACCGTCCAGCCACAAAAAAAACAAAACAAAAATGAAAACACCCCAAAAATTAGGAGAATATAAAAGTATCAAGATAGAAATAATATTCAATAAATAGGTCTTGGGGTGGCTGGTTAACTCAATTGGTGAGAGCATTGGTGCTGATAATACCAAGGTCCAGGGTTCAACCTCTGTACCAGCCAGCTGCCCGCCCCCACCCAAAAAAACCCCATAAAAATAAATAAATAAATAGGTCTTAAAGAGCTGGGGAGTGAAGCCACCAGTGAATTTAGGGCTGGAGAGGAACTGGGTCCTGCAGACATATCTGATCACCTGGATACAGCTATACCTGAAGCCAGCCTGCACCCCGTAGTTTTGGTTCTGGGAACCTTCTGTGTGTTCTGCTGGGACTTGCTCAGCATGGATCCCAAAGAACCAGCCAGATGCCCCTGTGATGGCAAACCCCCGTGCACTCACCTGCCTGCTTACAGGAGAAGGCAAAGACGATGATGTCATCAAAGGACCAGGTGTAGTCGGGGTGGGGTGGGTAGAACGCCAGGTTCCGGGATGCCACCTTCCGCAGGTCGATGAGGAAGGTCGAGTGCACCATGGGAACCGCGAAGCAGCCCCGGCGGTCCCGCTTGCGGATGGGGATGTAGGCGGGTGTGCGCCTGTAGTAGCCCTGCAGGGAGGGGGCAGAGTTCTGCAGGGGGGTCCCCAGAGGTGACGCTGGAGGTCCACGACAATGGGAGGCATGAAGAGCTTGGAGAGCAAGCCCCGGGTGCCAGCCTCCGGGTTCAATGGGAATTCCCTGAGTGCCAGGCTCTAGGCACCACCCCCAGAGCCTCAGCTGAGGGACAGTGGCAGACAAGGAAGAGAAATGGGCCTCTGGAAGACCCAGCTCAATACTTCAGATCAGATAGGCAGCGTTTGAAGGAGGAAATTCTAAAGCTGAAAAAGAAACTGGACATGTGGCATTCTTCGATTGACACAGAAATTGAAGGGCAGAAGCATGATTTCGGGGCTGGCCTTATAACCCCAAGGCCACAGGTTCTGATCCCCGTTCTGGCCAACCACCAAAAAAAAAAAGAAGCACGATTTCAAGAAAGTGGGGGAAAAATCTCGCAGGAGAGTTTTAAAAGCTTCTGGAACAATCTGGGGTTGGTTTTTCTCCTTATGCCTTTTATAAATTGGAATTGTTAGTGTATAACATCTAGATTTCTATGACATTGTAAAAAATGTTTAAAACCATTGAATTATTTACTTTAATATCATATTATATTTTATGAATTTCACCTCAATTAAAAACAACAACAAAAATAAAGGTCAAGGGTCCGGATATAAAACAAAACAAAAACATAAAAACAAGTAGGAGACAGGACAGGTCAGTGCCCTGGCTCCAGCCACCCAGCCCCCTTCCCCTGGCCAGGGACCTTGCCCCACCCTTTCACTACCCCCTGCTTTGCCTGTGACTTCAGACTCAAGCCTGGGGTGGGACTTGTCACCAAGCCTGGCCAATCAGAGCCTGCACTTTCCTGGCTTCAGTGACTGGTTCAGGGGTAGATAGGAGACTGGAAATGGCCTAATCAGAGTGAATGTTGGCTAGGTGCTGCTGGGATCAATCTTGAGCAGTCTGAGAATGAAGCCACTCAAGTGATGGAAAAATGACAGTTGTTTGAACACCTGGATCAAGCCATGCCTAAAGTCCCAGCCTGGCACCTCCTAGCTGCATGAGTTTAGGCAAATCATTCCCTCTCTGCACCTGGATCAAGCCATGCCTGAAGTCCCACCCTGGCACCACCACTTATTAGCTGTGTGAGTTTAGGCAAGTCATTACCTCTCTGCATTTCTGTTTCTGCTTACGGACTACGGTGAAGGCATTTGTAAAACACTCACCACGTTAGACTCCAGACACAGCAACTACTTACCCAGCCCCCGCCACCCCCAGCCCTCGGCCCTACCTGGGAAGTCATTCCACACCAGAAGTTGGAATAGGCAGCCCGGGAATCCAGCATGGGAGCCACCACCGTCTTGTTCTCTGCGATGAGCAGGCTCAGTGTGTCAGGGTTGAGGATCAGGTTGTCCGCATCCACAAACTGCAAAACGTCCAACATGGCATCAGCATGGGGACCCCGGGTCAGGCAACAACTCTGAGCAGCTGGGGCAAAGGCCAGAGTCTTGGAGGGTTGGCAGAGACCCCTGGAAGCCCCATGGCTCCTCAATCAATGGCTATGCCCGGAAAAGCGAGCCAGGTCACATTCACACAAAGAAAGAGGCTGCACAGGGCTGGCCGCTTAGCACAGTTAGTTAGAGCAAAGCCTTGTAACCCAAGGCCGTGGGTTTGGATCTCCATACTGGCCAGCAGTGAAGTTAGCATTTTTTTTCTACCTGGATCTGAACCTGTGACCGTGGTGTTACAATACCACACTCTACCCAACTGAGCCAACCAGCCAGCCCATGGAGGCGTCACTTTGAGGAAAGTCATGGAGCTGCCTGTTAACGGCAAACACTTTTTTTCTATGGCTAGATGCCGGTAAAAAGTGCATAAAAATAGTTATGTAAGCTTTTTATTTTAACACCTTGGATGTTTGGGCTAAAAAAAAAAAA
>NW_007745608.1:0-464 GCF_000696425.1 Galeopterus variegatus
ACATGTGTTGATTAGGAAAGGCATAGAGCATGCTGAGAGTGAGCTGGACCATAAGATCTTTCGGGTAAGAAACCACATCTCTCCTGTTCACCGCTGTATCCTCAGTGCAGTGCCAGTACACACAGTATTCAAGTTTATGACAGCCATTGCAAGAAAGGGCGGGATGCTGAAGACATGGATACAGAAGATCAAAGTCCACAAGAGGGCAATACAGAAGATCAAAGTCCACAAGAGGGCAGAGGAATATTTCCTGGTTTTATTTAAAGGTCAAGTAGGAATGAATCAAGTAAAGAGAGAGGGGGGCATGTTCCAGCCAGAAGCAAAAGCAGTATACAAAAAGATAGAGGTGAGAAAGATGCCCCCACATTTAGGGGACAGTATATATTGGTGATCCTAAAGAGTTAAGAGAACAGGGTAAAGACTGGGAAAGAAGAGGCAGAGCTAATAGCCATATGGCAACACTG
>NW_007745608.1:1138-3094 GCF_000696425.1 Galeopterus variegatus
AAGAGAACAGGGTAAAGACTGGGAAAGAAGAGGCAGAGCTAATAGCCATATGGCAACACTGGGAAACAGGTATCAGAATCTCCCACGTTCTATAGATAAAGTAACTGTGGTTCAGAGAAGTAAGTAATCTCCCAGTATATGTGGCAAAAGCTAAGGGCAAGGCTCAGTATTCTTTTATTCTACTGTTCCTGCTGCTTCCTCTCTCTGACAATTGTCACTGCCTGCATTTCCCTGCAACAGGTTAGAGCATTGAGCCCGGATTAAAGATGTGAGATGCAAGCTAAATGGATGCTGTGCATGCAACTTGCTGGACTGGCAACCAGACACTTGAATCTTCCACTTTGCATGACTTCACCAAAGAGGCATCTTCCCCTCCTAAGAGGAAATCCAGAGTCCTTGTCAATGGCATAGGAATCATTCAGAGTTCTGAATTGTAAGCAGCAGAAAGCAACCCTGGCCATCTGTGTCAACCGGGCTAGGCTAGAGTCCCCAGTTATCCAATCAGACATGAATCAAGGTGTCGTTGCAGAGGTATTTTACAGCTGTGATTAAAGTCCATCATCAGTTAACTTTAAGTAAGACAGCTTATTATAGATAATTTTAGTGGGCCTAATTTAGTCTGAATGCCTAAGAACAAAGATGACCCTTCCCTGAAGAAGAAGAAATTTTGGCCACAGATAGCAGCTTCAGCTTTTGCCCTAAGGTTCTAGTTTGCCCTTCGTGATGGTTTGCCCAAAGATTTCAGATGTGCCTAACCAGCCCCTACAAGAATATAACCTAATTCCTTGCAGTAATTATTTTAATATATGTCTCCTACTGGTTCTATTTAGCTGGTTAAAACTTGAATATTACACTATCTAAGCCAAAAATAAAGTCATTAAAATATATTGGGGAGCTCACAGAATCTCCATCAAGGATGCATTAGAAAAGGTTATAGGAGAGAAAGGAACAAACAAAACCCCAAACCTTGCTAAAAAAACTGGTTTGGTGAAATCCCCAGTAAAGTCACTGGTCAAGCTCTGCGTCTTGTGCCACAGAAACTATACAGACTGGACACAGGACTCTGCTGTTATAATTGTTCTACCAACTGGTTTGGTGAAATCCCCAGTAAAGTCACTGGTCAAGCTCTGCATCTTGTGCCACAGAAACTATACAGACTGGACACAGGACTCTGCTGTTATAATTGTTCTACCACTGCACCTGGGCAGTGGAAGCAACCACTGCTAATGCCTCCACCTCTGCAGGAGCTATTGCCCTCACAAAGCTCCTTCACTTGAGGATCACAGACTAGCAGGGGAGCCCATGATTGATGGAGCTTGGGGCACATGCCTGTGTTCCAGCTGCAAGGGAGTCTACGAAAGTGAGCAGCTGGCATTTTCATCTTTTATAGTGAAAGGCAGTCTGTGACTCACACCAAAATTCTGCAGGTAAAAAGAATTACCCCAAAAGAGGAAAGGATTTCAAATGTAGCCTATGTTGTGAAGTGGCCATACTCATTGTTTCCTCTAGGTTAATACAATTCCAATTTTATTCATATGGACAGCCACATACTCAGTGAAGCAGTACATCCCTGAAGTTACAAAATTGAATCATTGGTCTAAAACAGTCATGGTAACCCCCTTCTCCTCTGCCTGTATTTGGTCTTGGAGTAGGAAAATGAGAAATTCACTAAAGGCTTCTGAAAATACTATGGAAAGTGTTCCTTTTCTAATTGATCCATCCCATCCTTCTTGAGATGCTGTCATGGAAAGATACAATGCGTCCATGATACCTATGTGTGTGTATATATAATATAATGGCTATTCACCCATTTATAGCCAAGAGAATCACAAATATGGGGAACCAATGACATGATGTTTAAAGCCATGGAACAACCCTAGCCTTGCTCTCCTCCATGCTTACAAATTTAAGCCATTATCAGTAGGGTATTCTATGTGAGACTGAATATACACTTAT
>NW_007745608.1:3906-4264 GCF_000696425.1 Galeopterus variegatus
CAGATCATACATGGTAATAGAACTCAGACCCACCACCTCTGCAGCAACCAGCCCTGGAAGCCACACCACAATCTCTGCAGCAATTGGCCTAGATGATACGAACTTGGCTGATGACTCCCAGTGTCTCCTTTTATTGCCCCTGCTTCCAACTCAGGACCAACCAGAGAAAACCAAACGTGCTCCCCAAACCCATCACAGGAGATGTCCCACTTCTAGTTAATCTGCCTTCAGCTTTCCCAGGACAACAACCTCCAATCCCAACCTAGCATTCTGAAGGCTTCCCTCTTTTATGCTGTAAGTTTTCCCACTCTTCTGCCTGCCTTTGAGTTTTTGCCAAATGCAAGTGATGGTGGCTGAC
>NW_007745608.1:5000-5305 GCF_000696425.1 Galeopterus variegatus
ACACCCGTATGCTTCTTTATGTAAACAATGGTGGAACCCTTTTATTAATTTTATAGCTAATAATCACACTGGATATTCCACTGCACCTATCAGATCAGTTAAAACAAAGTAACATACCCCTACATTGGAGTGGAAACAAGTCCTCTTGTTATTGATTCATCTATTGATAATGTACAGATTAAGGTCCCTTGCAAGACTTAATGCAGGAAGAGTTGGTTTAATTTGCATGTTTGTTGTTTGTTTTTATATACCTACATCAATATAGATACAAGAATAGTTATGGCAGCTTTATTCATAATAGCCCC
>NW_007745608.1:8287-8758 GCF_000696425.1 Galeopterus variegatus
TACCCACCTACAACACAGAGAGTACCCACCTACAACATAGAAGCTCAGACTTCCACAGACAACACCCACCTACAGCACAGAAGCTCAGACTTCCACAGACAGCACCCACCTACAACACAGAAGCTCAGACTTCCACAGACAGCACCCACCTACATGCCCATCATCAGTCATTCTGTTTCTTGCCTCAGAGCCTTCTCTAAAATAGCAGGAGCATATACGCCAGACATTAGTACAGTCTGGAAGCATGGGGCATTAATATACCCAGGGACAACCTCCACTGATGTTACTGAACAGAGCAGGTTCCTCATCCGCCACCCAAATAACTAAGAAGTCTTTCACATCCAAGTCTGTAGTGTTAAAGATTAGCACTTATTTGGATGGCCATTCAAATGAGCCTGTGGTAGCTAAAAGAGGTTTTAAGACCCCAGACTCCTTGAAATTACTTAAATTTAGAATAATTTATTCAGCAAA
>NW_007745608.1:13963-14556 GCF_000696425.1 Galeopterus variegatus
GGTCTAGAGTGCAGGTTTTGGGGGCAGACATGCCAGGTTTTGCTCACAGCTCTGGCTGACTATAGGCAAGGTAGGGTTTTTCTGAACCTCTCTAGCATGCATAGCACCTACTCATACATAGAATTGCTTTGAGAATCAAGTGAGATAATGCATATATAACATACATCCCAGGAGTGCCTCAATAACTATAACATATGTTGATGATGATTGATGAAGAATGAGGATTATGATTCTAAGACAGTGTCAAAAATCCGCCCAACTAGCTAACAGGTAAAGGAGAGAAAGGGATTTCTTTATTTTTAGTAGCTACTATCCAAAATGGGTACAAAAGTTGTATCTCGAAACCTTACTAGGAACGGCTTATAGCATTTGGGGCAACAGTTAGGTGGCCGTGCCTTTTAAAGAGCTGCCAGCACTGCTTTTGTGGACCTGGGCTTTCATGGTTCTGAGATTGACTTGATATCATTTGCTGTTCTTCCTATTCTTTTTCTCAATTTTCTTCTTTCCTGTATTAAAAATTAAATCTACACACGAATGAACTTTAAATATATAGGGAGCAATAGAACCTAAGGCTCAGAAGTTCATTACATTTT
>NW_007745609.1:0-1378 GCF_000696425.1 Galeopterus variegatus
ACTCAAAATGTATTAAAGAATTAAATATACATCCTGAAACAATAAAACTCCTTAAAGAAAATAGGGGAAAGTAGGAGTGGGTGCAGAATTCATGAATAGGACCCAAAACACAGGAAACTAAAGGTAAAATAAACAAATGGGATTATATTAAACTAAAAAGCTTCTGCACAGCAAAAGAAATAATCAACAGAGTAAAAAAAATAATAACCAACAGAGTGGGAGAAAATATTTGCAAAATATACATCTGACAAAGGATTGATATCCAGAATATACAAGGAACTCAAACAACTTTACAACAAAAAACCAAATAACCCAATTAAATAATGAGCAAAGGAGCTAAACAGACATTTCTCAAAGGATAATATTCGAATGGCCAACAGACACATGAAAAAGTGCTCAATATCACTCAACATCTGGGAAATGCAAATCAAAACCACACTGAGAGACCATCTCACTCCAGTTAGGATGGCTAATATCCAAAAGACTGAATGATAAATGCTGGTGAGGTTGTGGGGGAAAAGGAACTCTCATTCACTGTTGGTGAGGCTGTAAAATGGTGCAGCCTCTATGGAAAATGGTATGGAGGCTCCTCAAACAATTGCAGATAGATCTACCATATAGCCCAGCTATCCCACTGCTGGGAATATACCCAGAGAAATGGAAATCATCAAGTCGAAGGTATACCTGTACCCCAATGTGCATTGCAGCACTCTTTACAATAGCTAAGAGTTGGAACCAGCCCAAATGTCCATCATCGGATGAGTGGATACAGAAACTGTGGTATATCTACACAGTGGAATACTACTCTGTTATAAAAAAGAATGAAATACTGCCATTCGCAACAACATGGATGGACTTGGTGAAAATTATACTAAGTGAAACAAGTCAGGCACAGAAAGAGAAATACCACATGTTCTCACTTATTTGTGAGAGCTAAAAATAAATAAATAAATAAACACACAAATAAAGGGGGGGGGTAGAAGACAGAATAACCACAAAAATTCCTTGAACTATTTAAGCCAAGTGCACAGATATGATTGTTGGGGGAGGGAGAGGGTGGAGAGGAACAGGTAAAGGGGCACGAAAATCAAGTACAATGTATTTTGAGAAGTAAAATAAAATAAAATAAACCAAAATAAATGGAAATCTATAGTGACAGAATCCAGATATTAATATTTTAAAAGATCTGAGGTGGTTAAGATGTGGAGTCAGTTTTAAGAACCAATAAGGAACATGTGAATAAGCAGATCTCATAAGTAGCTATCTCCCTGAACCTTTCCCAATCTCTGCTCACCACAGTTCTTCTGTAAAGTGACAGTTGAGGATATTTCAGCACTTACAATGGCTGATTAAAGTAATTAAATAAATAAATCATTTT
>NW_007745609.1:3440-3735 GCF_000696425.1 Galeopterus variegatus
GGCTATGCACAAATATATTAATACATAGCTGGAAGAGCAGGGAGTTTCCATGATTCAACTTGAGAAGAAGCCTGCACCACTTTGAAGCTAATGAAAATCATTTTGAATTTGCCCAGTAGGTGGACAAAATTCCAATGTGCTGGAAGTTCACCAATGAAGCAGGCTCACCTACACAAATTCACAATTGTGTTCCAGCAATAGACAGGATATATCTACTGAAATGAAGCCTGCTGCTTTATTCCTGTAGGACCTCCCGTAAACTTCTAAAATTCTCTATTAGAAAAATCCCAATTTG
>NW_007745609.1:6005-6451 GCF_000696425.1 Galeopterus variegatus
AAAGGTTGATTGACTCCAGGGCTACTGAGCATGACACGAATTTTTACTTAAATTATGCATTCTACTTCTTCTACGTCCTATCTTATTAAGCAGACTATATAGTCATTTTAATGCTAGTATTTTAATACCCTAATCAATTTTAAATTTCTTTTATGTAATAAATTTTTAGCTTTAGAATTAGTAATCCTAGTGGTACTCTAGTATGNAATGAATATATACTTCTGTTTAAATGTGACAGACTGAACACTTGTATTTATATCCAGTATCACTTGCAAAATCTCCTAAAATGACAGGAAAATAATTTAAAAGGTATAGGCCCTACAAATTGATGAGAATAGGAGAGGAACCACATCAGGTAAGATGTGGGTAAAATTTGGAAAGTTAAAACATATGTATATGATGGCAATAGATTCAGTCCTCTGGATGAAATTAAACTCAAGCCAAAG
>NW_007745609.1:8664-8893 GCF_000696425.1 Galeopterus variegatus
CTTCTGATAAATAGGCATAGTCTTATATTTATAGGGTATGTTCAATTTCTATAATAATTTTATTCATTTAAAAAAAGACAAAAAAAGCTAGAGAAAAATGTTTACTTAGAAGGTCAGTGAAAATTTGGGAGTGGTGGTGGTAAATAATACACGAAGATGAATGAATTTGCCACAAGGAGACAGAAGCGACTAGAATATTTATTGCATGTCTGAATCTGCTAAAATATGA
>NW_007745609.1:10722-11615 GCF_000696425.1 Galeopterus variegatus
ACACAGGAAACTAAAGGTAAAATAAACAAATGGGATTATATTAAACTAAAAAGCTTCTGCATAGCAAAAGAAATAATCAACAGAGTAAAAAAAATAATAATAACCAACAGAGTGGGAGAAAATATTTGCAAAATACACATATGACAAAGGATTGATATCCAGAATGTACAAGGAACTCAAACAACTTTACAACAATAAAACAAATAACCCAATTAAATAATGAGCAAAGGAGCTAAACAGACATTTCTCAAGGGATGATATTCGAGTGGCCAACAGACACATGAAAAAGTGCTCAATATCACTCAACATCTGGGAAATGCAAATCAAAACCACACTGAGAGACCATCTCACTCCAGTTAGGATGGCTAATATCGAAAAGACTGTGAATGATCAATGCTGGTGAGGTTGTGGGGAAAAAGAAACTCTCATTCACTGATGGTGGGGATGCAAAATGGTGCAGCCTCTATGGAAAATGGTATGGAGGCTCCTCAAACAATTGCAGATAGGCCTACCATATAACCCAGCTATCCCACTGCTGGGAATATACCCAGAGAAATGGAAATCATCAAGTCAAAGATATACTTGTTCCCCAATGTTCATCACAGCACTCTTTACAATAGCTAAGAGTTGGAACCAGCCCAAATGTCCATCATCAGATGAGTGTATACAGAAACTGTGGTATATCTACACAATGGAATACTACTCTGTTGTAAAAAAGAATGAAATACTGCCATTCGCAACAACATGGACGGACTTGGAGAAAATTATACTAAGTGAAACAAATCAGGCACAGAAAGAGAAATACCGCATGTTCTCACTTATTTGTGGCAGGTAAAAATTAATAAATAAATAAACACAGAAACAAATAAAGGGGGGTGGGAAGAAGATGGAAT
>NW_007745609.1:13158-13646 GCF_000696425.1 Galeopterus variegatus
TGGCCATTTGTATATTTTCCCTTGAGAAATGCCTATTCAGCTCCTTTGCCCATTTTTAAATTGGGTTATTTTTTTTATTACTGTCAAGTTTTTTGAGTTCCTTGAATATTCTTGTTATTAATCCCTTGCAGCAACATGGATGAACTCAGAAAAATTACTCTAAGTGAAATAAACCAGACATGGAAAGAGAAATACCGCATGTCCTCACTCATAAGTGGGAGCTAAAGAAATAAGTAAACAAACAAAGAAAGAAAACAAGATGCAACAATCACAACAATATGTTGAACTTTCAAAAGGAGAGAACAGAACTGAGGTTACCAGAGGTGAGAAAGAGGGAGGGCAAGGAAGAAGGTTAAAGAGGAATTGGTAAAGGAACGTGAAAAAATATTACATTGTATCATGTTGAAAATACTAATTATCTTGATTCAAGCATCACATATGGCATATAGGTTTTGACATTCAACTCTGTATCCCACAGGAATGTACAA
>NW_007745609.1:17063-18160 GCF_000696425.1 Galeopterus variegatus
TAAAGAAGCAGATCCAACAGGATATTTGTATATATGTGTGTGTGGGTGTATATATATTTAAAGAGATTTATCATAAGGAATTGGCTTACATAATTATGCAGAAAGAGCCAGTGTCCTAGTTTGCAGGCCTTCAGGTAGGAGAATTCCCTCTGAATCTGGAAAGGGCCAGCCTTTTCTTCTATTCAGGCCTTTAACTGATTGAATGAAACCCACCCATATTTGGGGGACATTTGCTTTACTCAGTCTACTAATTTTAATCTACTAATTTCATCAAAAACACACTCACAGAAACACCAGAAAAATGTTTGATCAAATATCTGGGCACTGCATGGCCCAGTCAAGTTGACACATAAAATTAACCATCAGAGTTGGACTTGGAAAGAATTCAACACACACAGATACTCACACAAGCTATGCAGAAATTTAAAAATTAAAGCCAAGAACCTTATTTTTATTTTTCAGACAATTTCCATTATCTTTTTTTTTCTCCAAAGATGACAGTTTTCTGTGTGGAAGAAAAAAAAAATTAGTCAACCTTAAATTTATTGTAATACATAAAATGTCACATATATTTAAATTTTCGTTTTAAAATGCAGATATAAGGAGGTGTTTTGCTTGTTCTGTTTTGTTTTTGCTTATTAATAACTAAGCCTCTGACCTTAGATATTAATACCAACAATTAGATGAATATTAGCATATGAAAAACCTGATTATCACAATAGACACAGAAAAAGCATTTGATAAAATTCAGCATTGCTTCATGATAAAGACTCAGCAAATTACGTATAGAAGGAAAGTAGCTCAACACAATAAAAGCCATATATGACAAACCCACTACCAATATNATTTATTTGAGCAAAAATGTATGACTTTTCAAGCAAAAGAATAACAAAAGTAATAACAAACTCAGGTGCTATGGACTGAATTTTGCCCTCCACCCCTCTAAATTTATACATTGAAGCCTAACCCTAAATGTGTTTTGAGATAGGGTCTTTAGGAGATAATTAGGGTTAAATGAGGTCACAAGCATGTAAACCTGATCTGACAGCATTAGTGTGATATAAAAAAAGACACCAGAGAGCTCCCCTCCCCTCCCC
>NW_007745609.1:20207-21429 GCF_000696425.1 Galeopterus variegatus
TTTTTTTTATAACATATTGAATAAAGTCAAATTTCTTAGCCAAACGTCTGGCACACAATGGGTTTTCTATAGATGTTTTCTCATGATTTTTCTTGTGCTGGTTGAAACAAGAACTTTAGAATTAAGTTTAATGTTATTTTTTCCCTGGGTAACTTATAACTGACAATATTGTGTGTTAAAATTCAAGTAATCAGTCATTTATTTAAAAATGAGAGAAAAAGAAAGAAAAAACAATCACTCTCCTAATACACAGACAGGAAAANCTGATCTGACAGCATTAGTGTGATATAAAAAAAGACACCAGAGAGCTCCCCTCCCCTCCCCATTGTGTGCACACACTGAAGGAAGGTCGTGTGAAGACATAGACGGTGGTCATCTGCAAGCCAGGAAGAGTGCCCTCACCAAAAACCAAATTGGCCCGAACCTTGATCTTGAACATGTAGTCTCCAGAACTATGAGAAATTAATTTTTTGTTGTTAAGCCACCCAGGTTATAGTATTTCGTTATGGCAGCCTGAGTTCAGTAATATATCAAGGCCACTAAATCAGGCAGAGACAATTTTTGGTAGCTCATCCCACACCCAGAGCATCTTTGTGCTCCATTTTATTGATATATGTAGTATGTGGTTCCTTAAAATTTGAATGCGTGCATTTTTGTAATATGAATCACAATTCTTATTGTCTATATTATCAGTGCTTTATGGGACATTCACTAAGAGTACCATTCAGATTTTGGGTAAGTCTAGACTTCAGTTTCATTTGGTCATGGGCTTTGAAGTAAGAGAAAGATGCTTCTACTAGACTAGATAACACGAAAGGCAGTGATCAAGCTGGCTAATAGTAAGCCAAGACTGAACTTCAGATTTTTCCTGAANTTAGCTGCTCTTTCTTCCAGCTACATAATATAAAGTAGCAAACCTAGTCCCCTTTACCGCAACTCTGTGCATATTATTTATTACGAGTTGACATATTTGCTTCTTAAAATTATTTATTTATTTAAATATAGTTCTGTCTTCTCTGCTAGCATGTTAATTTCATGATGCGGGAAGCTTGACTATCTCGTTCACTTCTTTCTTAGTACTGGACCTGTGCCAGCCACACAGAAAGTGCTTAATACTGATTTGTTGAAAGAAACTTTTATAGAATGAATAATACTCAGAAAAGCCCTGAGAAGTGTTACTCACTTTACAGGAAGAGACATTAAATCATTACTAAAAACCTAT
>NW_007745609.1:23461-23867 GCF_000696425.1 Galeopterus variegatus
TTTGGTTAAATTCACACTTATTTTGTGGATTTTTGGTGCTATTTTGAATGATACTGTACTTTGGTGCTATTTTGAATGATACTGTACTGTCCCCCAACCGTTTGTTTATCTTGTGATATTGCTTAACTCATTAGACAGAATAGTATTGTGTAATTTCTTCTAAGGTAGACAATCAACATGTCATCTGAATATAGTGACAATTCTATTTCTTCTTTTCCAATTTTGTACCTTTTACTTCTTTTTAAATATCTTATTGCATGAGGGCCAGCCCGTGGCTGACTTGGGGGAGTGCGGTGCTGGTAACACCAAGCCCAAGGGTCAAGATCCCCTTACCGGTCATCTTTTAAAAAAAAAAAAAAAAAGATCTTATTGCATTATATAGGTCATCAGCACCATATTAATAGGA
>NW_007745609.1:24997-25246 GCF_000696425.1 Galeopterus variegatus
GTGGTTTTCTTTTCTTGCAATATATTCATCTGATTTTAGCATGATGGTAATGCTGGCATCGTAAAATAAGTTATGAAATATTTTCTTCTCTTTTATTTTCTGAAAGAGTTTATGTAGAATTGTTAACTGTTTCTCATTAGACATGTAGTAGAATTTGCTAATGAAGTTGTCTTTGACTGAAATTTTCTTTATTGAATGGACTTTTTCATGAGTTCAGTTTCTTTAATAAATATGACTTCTGGTTATTGA
>NW_007745609.1:26683-28135 GCF_000696425.1 Galeopterus variegatus
TGGACACAGAGTTATGGATTGATTTTTTTTTTAATTTCAGCACTTTAAAGATGTCTCAAATACCATCAGACTTGAATAATTTAATATGAGAATTCTGCTTTTTCCTTCCCTTTATCTTTCATTCTTTTCTATTATGTCTTTATTTTCTTACTGCCTTCAAGATTTTATGTTGTATATAATAATAAAGATTTTGACTTTCATTCTGAGTAAAATGGAAAGCTGTCAGAGGATCTGAGCAGAGAAGTGTCATTCATAATCTGTCCTTGATAATGATGAGATTGCTATGGCTACTGTGTTAATAATAGATTAAATGAGAAAAACTGCAAAATCACGAAGTCCAGTTAGGAGGTTATTATAGCGATACAGGCAAGAGATGACAGCTACTCGAGAGATGTGATGGCTTTTTTGATGTGTCAGTTTGGTTTGGTTATAGTTCTCAGTCATTCAATTGATCACTAGTCTAGATGATGTTGGGAAGGAAGTTTGCAAATGTAGTTAAAATCCCTAAACAGCTAAAGAGGATATCCTGGATAATATGCATAGACCTGCCTTAATCAGTTGGAACACATTAAAAGTAGGGCTGAATTTTTCTGAAGGGAGTAGAAGAAATTTTGCTGGTGGGAAAATAGCTTTGGACATGAGCATGGATCTCAGCCTACTTATGGTCTTCTGTTCCAAACAGCCTGCACTGAAGATTTCAGACGTGCATAGCCAGTCCTCCCACAACCACGTAAGCCACTTCCTTGAAATTTCTCTCTCCCCCCGTTTAAGTAGATATGTATATATGCACTCACACACATATATTTTATATACATACATTCTATTGTTTCTGCTTCTCTGGTGAAGTCTGACTGATACAAAAGGTGAAAAATGGTCCGGTTATGGATATCTGTCTATAACTGGAGATCTATCTATATTCCATTATGTTGATACATCTACATACAAAATAAATTTGGTCCACATATTCTGTAATGTGTCACAAAAATTGTCTATTGAATAAAAGTATAGGTATATATCATTATTTTAATGGCTATGTTGCCTTTTGCTAAATAAAAATATGCTATGGTTTGAATGTCCCAACAAGCTCCTGTTGGAGCTTAATCCTCAATATGGTGTTTGAAAGGTGGAGCCTTTAAGAGGTGATTGAACCATGAGGGTATCCTCATGAATAGATTAATCCACTCAAGGATCAAAGGGTTAATAGATGAATGGGTTATCAGGGGAGCGACACTAGAGGCTTTATAAGGAGAGGAAGAAGCACATTAACACCTGCTCTTGCCCACTTGCCATGTGATACCCTGCGCCATCTCAGGACTCTGCTGAGGGTTCCTGCCCAGAAGAATGCCCTCACCATATGCACTCCATGCCCCCTGGACTTCCCAGCCTCCAAAACTTTAAGAAATACATTCCCTTTCTTTATAAATTACCCAGATCCGTGTATTCCATTATAAG
>NW_007745609.1:29389-30154 GCF_000696425.1 Galeopterus variegatus
GGTAATAAAGTTGCACCCTTGGTACTTTGGAAAATCATAAATAGAAAGACTGTGATTATTAAAATAATAAATTTTTCTCCCCAAAGAAGTTTCTAAGATTAATCTAGAATCCATTTCTTTCTAAAGAAAATTAAATGACCCAATTTTTCTCTGTTTTTTAAAAATTATTTATGCAGTAATCCCCACATGATTCAATGGTTTGTTTCAAAGTGGAACGTACAAAGTCTTTGCAAATGAAAATATTACAAGCTGAAAGAAATGTAGATGGTAGCCTTTAAAAAACATAAACAGAGTTTTACTAGCACAATGAACTCCATACCTCATTCTTAACTTACTGATATTTCAGTGGGCTGGGTCATTTTTTGAATTCAGGGGGTTTCTGGTTTGATAGAGTCATCCTCTACAAATTAAAGATTTCTGCAAGTTGACATTTCAGAAAAGGACAGGTAATAAAGGAAGATGGGAGGGGTGAAATGTTTCTTATTCTCACAGTTGTCAAGACTGTTATTAGTGAAAGACAGTCTAAGAGTTTCATTTTTGACAAGCAATCTCTGACAAATGATGGCATGTCAGAGTTTGGTGATATTTTGAAAAGAATGTCAGGTGCAATAGAGGAAAGAATCACTAGTCTAATGAAGTGTTAAAACAATGCATAACAATTTATTTCTGAATACATTTGATTTCATCAAACCTGAAAATTGTGGTTTTTATTTTGAAGGTGGGGGAAAGGAAAAGTAGTTTTGTGTTAATCTAGACTTATTCTTT
>NW_007745609.1:32185-32464 GCF_000696425.1 Galeopterus variegatus
TTAATTATTTTCTGATTTCATGTGAGTGAATGAGTAAACAGGCATTTATTGAGTATCATCTTCATATACACTGTTAGATGCGTTAACACAGATCATCCTGAAACAATCTCTATACTGTTTTATATGTTTGAGGATATGTGATTAGATACATTCAGATTTAATATTGTTATGTATTTCCTGAGAATTGACACTTTTATCACTACAAAATGTCCACATTAATCTGTAGTAACACTTCTTGACTTAAAAATGACTTTGCCTGATATTATTATAGCTATAGCA
>NW_007745610.1:0-14556 GCF_000696425.1 Galeopterus variegatus
TGGCTAAATTACCAGATCTTACAAATGGCAGAATTGTAATATAAACTGAATTCCCAACCATCAAGGGTATCTTCTGTTTAAGTGGCAGCATTGACTGGGAAAAAAAGGGATTCTGAAAACTGAAATTGGACAGGAGAAGATCCTGTGGAAGTTGGGAACATTGAACCCCTAATTTCTGCTGAGATTTTTTTCCAGCGGAAGCAGTCCTTCACCGCTGTTGGAGTTGGATAACCCTCCTTTGTCTGAAGAATCTGCAATGGCCTCTTCTAAGGTAGTTGCCCAGGAAGACCTGCTGATTTTCCTCAGGACCTAACCGCATCACTTTTCTTTGCTTTTAGACCTATGACTAGGCTCAGATCCCAGACTCAAGTCACCAAAAGGTGAAGTACAAAGAGTGACCCATGACGAGAAGCACATAATCCAAAAATCTTCATAATGTTTCTACTTTTTATAGACAGTTATCTGTGGAATATATGTGGGAATAGAAATTAAAAGTGTGATGTAATAGTAGAAGTAACTTTACATTGGACCAGGCCAAGTTTACTCATATGGGACCACTGAGCAGAGATTCTGGATTCAATCTGTAGCTCAATTGGTTAGGAAGGGCCCTAAAGGTTTGTTTGGTTGGTTTGCTGGGACATAGAAAAAAACTTATTCTAAACTGTATTTAACTGCAATGCCAGATCTGCTTTGGTGTACTGTAGAAGAAGATATCAAAAAGCTTAGGGAAATTGAAATGTTAAAGTGAATTTTTTATGTATGACATGTTCATGCACCTCAGCAGAGTCCAGAGGACACAACTTTCACCAAAACTGTGAGAAATAAATTTATGATAGGACCTCCAGCATAAATAAATTTATGATAGTACTTCCAGCATTCTTGAAGAGCTCTGTGTTTTTCCTTCTGCATAGGTCACAAATGATAGCAGGAACTCCTGGCACTAAATTGAGGTCCTTAAATGTGATGGTAAATGTGATGGTGACAATTGGATCCTGGAGTGATGGGGCAAACTGTTGACAACCACCAGAGATAAGGCCAAGATGGTTATCATATTATGATCAGAGCCAAAATATTAATCAGAATAGTCTTAATTGCAGAAACGTATAACATTAATTAATCATGATATGACTCAAAGAGAAATAGATGGGAAATTACTAAAATCTTACTTGATCTGTATAAGTGGAAGAGCTCTAGTTCAAGTTATCACTAGTCTGACTTTAAAAACTAAAACAGAAAGCCTCATCATCTCATTCAATTCCTAAACTTGAGCCAGTTTGCAGACTCTGAACCTCTTGAATGAAGGGGAGTCTAAGATTCCCTTGAGAAAGAACTACATCACAATGCCCAAAATTTACACTGTTAATCTTTTCCTTGGGCTTTTCCAAAGGGTCCTATTAAATTTTACCACAGTGACTGTGCATTGAGGAAAAAAAATATAATAAGCCTTTTGGGGGAGTTATCAAACACTGGCTCTAAACTCACATGAATTTCAGGAGACTCAAAGTGTCCTGTGGTCCACCAATCTTAGTAGAGACTTAGGAGGTGATCAGTATTGGGTCTTATGGCTGGCTTAGCTTCGGCGCAGACATGTTGAACGGCTTTCCACCTTTCCTCTCTCTTTCCCTTTCTTTTCTGGGAACTGAGATTCTTCTCCTGGGAGGGGGTAAACATTACCATTTTCATCAAAGGAAAATCTTGTGGGCTGAGTTTAGCAGGCTTCTGTCTGGAATGCTTTGTACTGAGATAGTGGCTAATCAAGAGCCTATGCCCTAACTGACCAGGTGTTATCAGATCACAGGGGCTGTGTCACCTTGCATACCACTGATTTTGAAATTGCCCATTACTCTGTCAGAACCCTCCGTAAAAGTCTTATAAACCTCCTGCTTTCCTTGGTTCCAGAGAACTGATCTGGCTCAGTCTCCCCTCCACGCTAGTGGAATAAAGCTTTTGTCTGAAATGGCTCCTGGCTCAGATCTCTCTCTCTTCTCCATCTCACCCAGAAAAAAAGAAAACATTGGATAAGATCCAGGTAGCCATGCAAGCAGCTTTTACTCTTAGGTCATATGATCCAACAGGTCTACTGGTTTTTGAAGTGTCAGTGACAGATAGGGGTGCTCTTCTGAGTCTTTCACAGGCCCATATTATTGAATCAAAGTACAGACCATTTAGATTTTGAAATAGACCTGCCATTTTCTGGGAATAACTACTGTCCTTTTGAGAAACAGCATTTGGCTTGCTCCTGAATCTTAGTAGATACTAAATGTTTAATCATGGGCCACAAACTTATCATATGACCTAGGCTGCCTTTCATAAAGTAAGTGTTTTCTGGACCACCGAGCCATTGAGACAAGCATGTGTAACAACATTCCATTACCAAAAGGAAAGTGGTATATACAAGATCAGTCTTGAGCAAGTCCAGAAGGCACTAGCAATTTACATGAAGGAATGGTCTAAATGCTCATGGTTCCCACTCATGTTTCATCACCTCTCTCTTGGAACAGACCATCAGCCTCATGTGTATCCCCTATGGTCAGCTGACTGAGGAAGAGAAAATTTGGGCTTGATTTACAGATGACTCTGCGTGACATGCAATTACAGCCCCTCTCTGGGACATCCCTGAAGGACATTGTGAAAGAAATTTCTAACAGGCAAAATTGTGAGCAAAGCACTTGGTTGTTCATTTTGCTTTGAAAGAGAAATAACCAGATGCACAATTGTATACCAACTTATAAACTGTGACCAATGGTTTTACTACATGGTCTGGGACTTGGAAAGAATGTGTTTGAAATATTAGAGACAAAAACATCTGGGGAAAAGATACATGCATAAATCATTTCAAATCAGCAACATATGGACATAACTATGGTCCATGTAAATATTCACTGAAGGGTGTTTCCAGCAGAGGAGGATTTCAATAATCATATAAGTTAGGATAAACCCTTCTGTGGATGCCATTATGTCTCTTTCCCCAGCCACCCCTCTCATTACCCAATGGGCCCATGAACAAAGTAACCATTGTGGTAGGGATAGAGGTTAGGCATGTACTCAGCAATATGGAATTTCATGACATGGCTGAGTGCACAATCCTCCAGCAGCAGAAACCAAAACCGATTTCCCAATATGGCACCATTTCCCAGGGAGATCAGATTCCTCTGGAGGAAGATTGATTACACTGAACAACTTCCATCATGGAGTAGCAACATTTTGTTCTTACTGGACTACACACATCCCCTAGATATGAATTTTCCATCCCTGTACACAATGATTTTGCCAAAACTACCATTCATGAACTTACAGAATGACTTGTCCACCATTATTATGTTCTGTACAGCTTGATTCTCATGAAAGAACTAGCCTGATGGCAAATAAAATGTGGCTATGACTGAATATTTATGGATTTAAATGGTCATACAATGTTATCCATCATCCTGGAGCAGCTGGCTTGGAAGAATAGTAAAATGGTTTTTTTGAACACTCGTTAGAGCACTAGCTCAGCAGCAATACCTGACAGGGCTGGGACAATATTCACCAAGGTTTGTATATGCTTTAAATCAATACAATGTCTATGGTGACATTTCCCCTGTAGCTAAGATTTCTGAGTTCAAAAATCAGGAGGTAGAGATTGAAGTGGCACCATTCACTATTGCCCCTAGTGATCCACCAGCAAAATCTGTGCTTCCTGTTCCCATGGCATTAGGCTTTACTCGTTCTGCCAAAGCTCTTAGTTCCAAAGAGAGGATGCTTCCACGAGGAGACAGAATACTCATTTCACTGATCTGAGAGTTAGAACTACTACCAGCCACTTTGGGCTCCTCACGCTTCTGAATCAACAGTCAAAAAGGAAGTTACTGTTCTGGCTCAGGTGATTGATTCTAATTACCAAGAGGAAATTTGATTGCTACTGCACAGCAAATTTAGAGATAAGAACTAGTATGTCCAGAATACAGAAAATACTGCAGGGCATCTCTGAGCCTTACCATGCCCTACGATTAAAGTCACCGATAAACTATAACAACTCAGTTCAGGCAGAAGGAATACTGATACCCCAGACCATTCAGAAATGAAAGTTTTAGTCACTTCACTAGTTGAAGAACCAAGAACAGCTGAGGTGCTTACTGAGGGCAACAGAAATATGAAATGGGTAGCGGAAAAATGTAGCACCACCTGTAAGCATGTGATGAGTCGCAGAAATGAAGTCTGCAATTGTTATAAATATTTATTCCTTATTTTGTTATGAATATGTGTACATAAATAATTTTGTTTTTCTCCCTCACTTATTCCTTTATTATATAACATAAAATGCATTAATAATAGTTAACTTTACAAGACAGTGGTTAAGTTACAGGATATCAAGGAGAAGGATGATCATCACCCAAGGACTTTACATTTTCTTTTGGGAAACGAAAAAGTGCATTTTCCATTGTATAAGGAATTCTGTCATGTTAGGTGAAAATAGTGCTCTGTTTCTCTCTTTATTGGGAGCTTTAGTATGGTTTAAGAAGACGTGTGCTGATGTTGAGCTGACAAAGGATAGACTGTGATGGCAAATTTTATGTGTCATCCTGAGTAGACTGTAATATGAAATTATTTAATCAAACACTAATATAAGTTTCCCATGAAGATATTTTGTAGATGGAGTTAACATCCAAATCAGCTGACTTTAAAGAAAATTATTCTTCATAATATGTGTGAATATGTGTGAATCTCACCTAATTATTTAAAGGTCTTAAGAGCAAAAACTGAGGTCTCTTAAAGAAAAAGAAATTTTGCTCTTGTGACTGCAGCCTCAACATTCGTGACTTTCTAGCCTGCTCTTGGCCTCACTACAGATTTTTGACTTGATGGCCCCAACAATCACATGAGAAGTGATCGAATTCTTTAAAATCGCTCTCTCTCTCTCTCTCTCCCTCTCTCTCTCTCAATATCCTATTGGTGGTTCTTTTTCTTTGGAAAATGCTCACTGATACAATGATGTAAACACATTTCTTTAGAGGAAAATAAATTTAAAAAAGAGCAAATGTCCCTTGAAAATATGGTGTCAAGCACTATTGTTAATGAGAATGTTCAGACCATGTGCTGTCTGATCATTAATATTGACAAGACTGATTAGCTTTTATCTTTTACTATAAAATTCATTCATAGAACTTTTACTTTTACAATTGTAGTTGTTCTATTCTCTAAACAAACCTGCACTTGTTTGCATTACTGGCATTGTTTCTGCCACTTGAAATCTCCTCTCAGCGTTCAGTACCTATTCAAATGCTAGGTACGCTAAGGGGGTTTGTCTATATCAAGTTCCTCCTTCTCCACAACACCTTCCCCAGTCAGTCTAGTAATAAAGTATTAGCCTCTCTACTTAACTCATCATATAGATATATCCATAGTAGTTATTGCCAGGACTGCCATTCAACCTTGATTTTCTGGATTTTTTTTTAAACTTCAGTACTCTGTGGGTGTTATTACTTGTACTTTCTGTAACCACGTATTTATATAAAAATATTTAGATTAATAGGAAAATTATGTAAATATAATGAGATACATATATAAACTGTTTATAGATAGTGATTGCTGTAACACTGGAATTACATGCAGTTTCACTTTTCCTTGAAGAAACCAAAACTTCACTTTTCACTCCAGACCATCTCATTTTGCTAGTACTATTCAGACTACAAGAAGCCTACATTTTGAAATGACCTTTCTCATAAAACCTTTGTAATATGAAACACTATTTTCCATCTACATCTACATCTATTCTATAGATAATCTCATCCAATTACATCAGTCCCAATAACTGTAACTATACCCTCTACAACTCTGATTTTTCCACTGAGTGAGCTTCAATTAGGCATTTAATAGACTTCTCAAAATAGCCATAATCAAACAGAAACACTGTTTTTTCTACTATTTATTAAAAAATGTTGCCATTTCTCACATTTTCTGTTTCAATCAATGAAACCAATATCTCTCAGTTATCTTAGCAAAAATTTAACATAAAATTAATTCCTTTTCTATGCTTCACTTTCCACACCCTCTCAAGCTTCTATTTTGACCTCATTTCCAAAATAATTATCCTATTTATTGATATTCTGTAGTCTCTGGGGCCATCATCCTAATTTAAAACACTACACTTTCTATTTAGGCAACTGAATCTCAACCCATAATTCTATAAATGTTTCAGAGTTATCTTTTTATCATACAAACTAAATAATATTATTTTCTCTCTTAAGCCCTCAAATGGGTTCCCATTGCACTTAGAAGAAAATGCAACCATGTCTCCATTCTGAAAGGCCTTTTGTTCAGCTTCACCTGGTACCCCTTCCCAGTTTCTGAGTTCCTGACTCATATGGTCCACGTTCAATCTCTTGAACACATCAAGCTCTCCCTTGACTAAAAGATAAAAATTTGCATAATCCAAGGTCTCTCTATTACTCTCTACTTCCTGCTGTTCTTGTCTCAATATCAAATTAAAATAGATAAGCATCTGATCTACTCTTTGTCATTTCCTGTTGCATTATATTCTTTACAAAAAGTTATGATTATCATAAATTGATGGATCTTGGATGTGACCAGTGCCATCTCGGACATGACCAGTGCCATTTTACACACACACAGCACAAAATGGCCACTAGCCTTTCCCTTTCAAGAAACCTTGTGGTTTCTGAGAAATAGAAACTCCTCCACACCAGCACCAAACCCCTCCCTGATTACATCAGCCTTCCTTACAACCTATATAAGCCCTCCCACCCTGACACTGGTTGCTGCTCTCCATTTTGAGTGCAGCCCAGCAGAATCCTTTCCTTTAATAAAGCTTGATTGGTACCCAGCATTTCAGCTCACTTTCTTTCACAAGTAAAAGTGCATTAATAAATTTACTATCTGTATCTCTTCCACAAAACCCCAATATCCAGATTTAAAATTCATAAGAGCAAGTCTTCATCTGTCTTACTGAATCTCTAGCAAGTAGAATAGTGTTGGCACATGAACCTATCTAATAAATATGTATTTAAAGGAGTGAGTACAAATGGGGTTACAAAGTATGCATATAAGAATAATACTGTTATACTATACATATATTTCTTAATAATTTTTGAAGATTCTGTGTATTTAAACATTTTAAATGTTTTCAAACTCTATCCATAATATAATACACAAAATATTGTATAAATATTTAAGTCACAAATTACACACTTGCATTATGTAATTAATGCATGCAATTTTCTTGCGATGTAGACGGTCAAATATTTTAGAAAGTAAATTAAGTTATTTCTTAAAATCCCCACTTCAGTAACTTTCAAAAATACAACATTGGTAACTATACATATATTGTTATGTACACAAACTTGCAGTGATCAGATACCTAAGAATACTTTTCTTAGAGGGAACTATTTATCTGTGTTAATAGGTGGATTTAAGTATTCCCTCTTGTGTTCTTCCATATACTTT
The DNA here is from genome assembly GCF_000696425.1 of Galeopterus variegatus. Taxonomy (NCBI): domain Eukaryota; kingdom Metazoa; phylum Chordata; class Mammalia; order Dermoptera; family Cynocephalidae; genus Galeopterus; species Galeopterus variegatus. The sequence continues at coordinate 7,444 of NW_007745610.1, forward strand.
TAACCACATTGTAGCATAGACCCAGATGTGTATCTTTCCTGGGATTCCAACAGATTCTTGAAACTTTGATAATTGCATTTTAACAAGAGTAAAGTATAAAACTTTTTTAAAAGGCCTAAGAGAGTTTTAGACATAATTATGTTTATAGTTAAAAGGGGTCCTGTTAAACAAAATAAGTAAAATAGCAACAAGAACAATTAATAAAAACAATAGAATCAGCCAAGAGTTCACAGACAGTAAAAACAAAAAGTATTGTTAAACAGAAACTTTCTTCATTTATAATAAAAAAGACCATAGAGTTTACCATCTTTGAATGATCTGATAATGGAAGGATCCAAGGCACTGGGCTTGAGGAGTCCCTGGGTACTAATCTGGGTAGAGCAAAGGGTGTGAACAGAGGAAAGTAGTATTTATTTCTGTCTGTACCTGTATTTATTGAATAAATACATTGTGTGAAGACTGTAAGTTTCAGAAGTTTTGCTTCTCTTACTTCTGTCAAGTCAATATATTTAAAATATGCTGAAGCTTTTATTGAGGACTGGAAGCTAAACCTAACATGTATTCTTATCACATTTTAAATTTTGAATCAATTGCCTGAGCAATTGAAAATATACTCATTTTATTACTTGAATCGTTTCTGTTTGTTACAGCATCCAAGTCAAAGTGTAAAAACCTTTGATCTAGGACAACACATAATCGTTCCCTCGTCTTATCCAGAACATGTATTTACAGTGGCTATGGCGCTGTACTTTAAAAATAAAATAATAACATGATCAAACATTTTAAATTGATTTGTAAACTATTGAATGGCTGACTTGTGAAAGTATTTTTAAAATACTGCCTATGATATTTGGTGGGTGCTGGCATGGGACGGCAAAATATTGCAGCCCCAAATATACTTTTTTGACCTATTTCAAGATAGCTATTTGGAGAAGCTATAAAAACAAGAAGAGCTAGAAGGCTATCTTTTGTAGAAGAAATTTGCATATCAGCCTTCCTCTGAGCCCCCTCCTTTGTCTACTTTCTTTTCTTCTTGAGGCAGCTTTGAAGTTATCTGAGATATTTTCATCTGCATAACTGGACAGTCCCCGCTTAATTTTAACTTTTGCTTTCCTTCATTACCTTTCCCAGAACTCTGAAGAACTTAGTCCCAGGCCATTATTCTTAGGGCCTGTACCTCCCCCACCTCTCTTTACCCTATGAAGACTGGTGTGTGAGCTTCAGTAGCCCATTGGGTTACTGGGCAATCGCTCTCTTGAGGTTCCCCCAGGCATTGCTCCCCTCCAGCATTTTAAAATAAAACTTGTTACACCTTTGATTCATATTAATTTGAATTTGTCAGTTGATTTTCAGTTTACTTTCAGGGAGCAAAAGGAAAGTGTTTTCTTTGGCCCTGTAGAGTCCAAGGGAAAACTTCCTCTTCATCCTCAAAGTTTACTTAATAAAAATCACTGACCAATTTAGATCGATACAAAAAAAAAGGAATACAAATTTTATTACTTAACGTGCGTGGAGAAGGCAAAGCATAGAGGAAATCACAAGAGAGTAATGCCCAAATGTTTCATTGGGTACTGAGTTTATATACCCCTCTCCATAGGGAAAGGAGAAATGTGGGTATAGGAGTAAATTATTCTTAGGAGGGTTCAATGGGCTTGGAGAACATACAATGCCTGGGACAAAGTCTATTTGGCCCACAGAGTGGACAATCACTGGTAAATATTTTCTTTAAAAAACTGAATGGTACCTAAATTGAGGAAAACTGTCTGTGACAAAATTTAGCCGGGGCATGTTGACATGTGTCTTAATTCCAGTGATATAAGTTAATGAAAACTCAGGGGAAGGATGAGAGTAATTTTCTTCTTCTTTTGTGGGTCCAGACATTAGTCAGATAAGGGAACAAATTTATCCTGTGCTTTAGAGAGTGTCAAAGAATAAAAGATGTTGAAGCAGTGAGTGGGGCAGGGAGATCAGAGAGATCTTGAGGTGGCTTCTTAATTCCAGCATGTCAAAGAACCATATTTTTGGGTAACAGCTTTTTACACCCCGCCAACCCCTACACTGTTCACACACACACACACACACACACACACACACACACACACACACACACACACACACCACCAACCCCTACACTGTTCGCACACACACACACACACACACACACACACACACACACATGAAACCCACAAACTAGTTTCAGATTTATTTAAACAGTGGCATATTAAATTTAGGATTCAATGAGAGATTATATCAACAGGTATATATAGATATAGGTACGTGTGTGTGTGTGTGTGTGTGTGTGTAAGTAATATGGAAATAAAGACATGGCAAACTTAAGATAATTAGTCCATCACTGTAATTTTAGTTTCATAAACTCTCACTGTAACAGTACTAAATGCAGCACAAATACCTGTTGATTGATGAAGTGCTTTGGATTCCAGTATTTTTTGTTAAATACCAAAAATATTGATTTCATTATCAATATACTGTTTGTAGTAGCATCATATGGATAGATCTTCATTCAGTACATCTCTGGTGATCTTGTAGCCCTGTATCTCTGATGCACATGAAATTTTAGTGCCACTCAGTTACAACATCATTAACCATAGATGGTTTATTTCAATTTGCAGTGAGATACTGAGGTTAGTCTCAGATTTTGTTTTCTGTCCAAAGTAAGACATTGCAAAAAAAAAAAGAGAATCACATATGTAGATACCTATAATGATGTAACAATTCCATGAAAGTAAATTAGCTTCTCACCTCACACTAGTGCCCAGAAACAATCTGTTACTAAATATCTTTCTCATTTTCATTTAATGAATTAACTTTGTTTGGAAGAATTTATTGAAAGAGTTAATAAATTACATGATATGATTTTGTATGAAGACAAAATTTAAATTTAATAGTAAGTGCATACTTACTAATATGGTACTACATGATCAAAACTAAAACTGGGTATAATAAAAAAAATCATTTAAAAGCTGCATAAACTCCTGATTGTCTACAGGATTATATTAAAAATAAAACACCTTCTTAGTCTATGTGTTGCATTTTCCTGTATGTGGAAGAAGCAAACACAATTACTGTAGGAATTCAGCACTCTGGAAAGATCACACGTATTTGAAGGCAGTCTTCAAACAGTAACAGGAAAAGAAAAGTTGTTAAAGTGTATACATTTGAACACTCAGTTGAGTCAGGGTAAACCAGTTATTTTCTCTCTGTTAATAGTTAGATACATTGGGATTCTTATTCCAAGCGGCCAAGTAATCAACAACAATGAAGAGGATGATAACAAAACCCATAACAGCACCACCTCAAAACTCAGATTATTATTCAATACGATAATCAAGTCCAGAGAGGAAAAAGGTAGCAATTACCTCCAAAAGAAAAGCATGTTAAATAGTTTTTGAAAAAAAAATAAATTGTTTTTTAACAATTCCTACTGTCTTAGAATATAGATATCACCTTTTCCAAGAGGGTCAAACCTAATGCATAAAGGAGAGAAATGAGAGAAAATTCCTACTGTCTCTATACTTAAAATGTCCCAGTTAAATATTAAAAGTCAACACACATCTTTTCATATTTCTGATTGTGTTTATTTTGAGGAAACAGCTAAGAATAAATATGAGGCGAGGGGTGTGCATTTTAATACAAATGTCTTTTATTTATTACTCAGCTGATACAGAGAAAATATAAATTGTTTTACTTTCAATGTGGTTAGTTCTGCAAACAATCATTGATTTTTTTTCTTCCTCGTAAAGCTTGGTCCTTGGTGCTATGGGAGGTAGAAAAATGAATAACCTGTAGTCCCTAGTTTCAAAGAGCTCATAGTCAATAGAATAAAACAGATCCATAAACTGTCATATAAAATATCAAGTGGTGACATTATAAGGAAGTAGTGATAACTCTCAAATTTAAGCAGGCAACAGAATTACAGTGAGGGATTATTAAAACCTAGATTGGCTCCACCCCCAGAGTTTCTGATTTATAGGTGCAATGTGGGACCCAGATAATTTAAATTTCTAATGAGTTCTCAAGTTATGCTTATATTGTTGATCTTGAAATGACACTTGAAAAATTATTTCTTTAAGGAGATGATAGAGAGAGTTACTTATTTTAACTTGGTTGACAACGCAAGAATTCCCAAGGATTGTGAACTTACTGTTTGATAAATCAGAATTTGACAGGAAGATGAGAAACTAGAGAATAATATAGATAGAAGAGAAATCAATCAAAGATATAAATAAAGCAGAATATTGGAATTATGTGTAGAATTATGGTTGGAGTATGAAAGAATTTATTTGATTAGTAGAACAGGGGCCTAGAATGATGGGTATTTACTAAAAGTTGATATATGACTATTATAATAAAACCTACGATTAACAAGGTAGTATACCACATCAAAATGACTAAAATTAAATTAAATTAAAATATTAAGTTCTGACAAAGATCAATTGTAACTGAAACTTTTATTCATTCCTGGGGAATGTGTCATATTACACCATTTCTGTAAGACTTTTTGTCAGTTTTTAAGAAAGTCGAATGTACATTTATCCTGTGACTCTGCCATTTTAGTCCTGGATGCATAGGCAAGAGTAATGAACACACATGCCTACCAAAAAGATAAAGGCATGAATGTTCAAAGAAGTTTTATCCGTATTAGATGTTATTTTAAAACTGTAAATAAGACAAAGTCCATCAATAGGTAAATGGATAAAGAAAATGACCTGCATGCGCAAATATGGGCAAATCTCAAAAATATTGTGCTGAGTGAAAAAAAACAAAAAACTAAACACAAAAGAGTACATAATGTGTGGTTCTATTTTTTTAAGTTCTGGAAGAGGTAAAGCTATTCTGTGGTGATTGAAATCATATCATTGCTTTTCTAGGATGGGGAGTGGGGATAAGTGAATAGAAATTTACACGAAGAAAATTTCGGGGCTATGGAAATATTCTATTTATTTGTTAGGAATGGTCAGGTGGAGTTATCTTACTGAGATGAAATTAATAGGATTTATTGAATGATGGGGTGTTATTGGTAATGGTGCAAAAGGAAAATTGGGGCATTTATGTTTTAAACCTATATAAGTGAATGTATGATGATGCTACTAAATAAAATAGAAAAACCAAAAATAAAAGCATTTGCAGGTGTATTAATTTTCTATTTCTGTATAATAAACTACATTAAATGTAGAAGCTTAAACAGCACACATTTATTATTTCACTTTTTCTGTGGTTCAGGAGTCCAGGCAAGATGTACCTGAGTTGTCTATTTCAAAACTCACACAGCTGAAATCGTTTTAGCCAGGTTGCATTCTCTTCTGGAGTCTTGACTGAGAAAGAATCTACTTCTGAGCTCTCTCGGGTTGTTGGCAGAATTTATTTCTTTGTAGCTGTAACACTCATGGCAGCTTACCTCTTCAAAAACAGCAGTGAAAAGAGAGAGGGAGAGGAAAACTGGGAGAGAGAGCAGAAAGTGAGAGAGGGAGATATTTGCCAGATGGGTTCCACAGTCTGATCAATTTTCTGTAATCTTATAAATGTAACCACATGAATCCCATCACACTTTCTATAATCCATTGGTTAGATGCAAGTCCTATGCCTTTCCACACCCAAAGGAAGGGATTACACAAGAATGTGAAAACTAGGAGACGGGAATCATGGGGTCATCTTAAAATCTGTCCTCCGTAGCAGAGAAAATAAAAGTTCTGTTTTGGACTCATGTCAATGAAAAAATAAAATTTCTAACCATTAGTAAGTGCTTAGGCAATTTGGAGCCCCAATTTATCACACTAAAGTATGGTCTGTCTAGATCATTTCTGAAGTAAAGGTTTTATAAAAATGGTTTCTTCAGAGATTATTTCGAGTGATAATTTTAGACAAAGACTTTTTTAAAGAAAAACTATATGAGATAGAGCTAAACAGGCAACAAGTACTTTTTTCAGACTGTTACAACAGGGTAGAGAGATCTAACTCAACTCCAATGAAATAAAAGGCAGGATGAGCTAATGGACAAGGACTGGAGGACATTAGGGGGAAGGGAGGTTGATCAATGTGTATAGATCATGTGTGTTTGCTAATTGGTGCTTATTAAGTTAGGCTCTTACCCTTCAACAGAGGTTGGAAGATTGGAGTGTTATCTTTCTTGATGATTACATTTCAAAGAGATGGATCTTACGTTCTTGAGAAAGACATCCACGGTTTATAAAACTGACAAGAAGCTGAAAAGAGCAGAGAAGGAATTTACAATTGCAAGTTTTCTAGAGTAAATTCCCTAAGAAAAGAGAGGTGCGATGATCTGAATGTGTGTGTTCCTCCTTAATTTATATGTTGGAGCATGATACCTAATGTGATGATACTAGGGTATTCCAAAAAGTTTGTGGAAAAATAGAATTAAAAGATAATACTAATCTTCTGATGAACTTTTCGAAGTACCCTCATATTAGGAAAAGGGCTCTTTTGGGAATTGATTAAGTCATAAGGTGAAGCCCTCATGGGATTAATGTGTTTATAAAATAGACTGGAGGAAGTGTCCTGGTTCCTTTTCCTCTTCCTGCCATGTGAAGAAATAGCACGAAGGTGCTGTTTTGGAAGCACAGCACAGAGTCAGTGCTCACCAGAAAATCTACCAGCACCTTGATCTTGGAATTTTCAGCCTCCAAATCTGTAAGGAATAAATTTGTGTTGTTTATAAATTACCCAGTCTAAGGTTTTTTTTTATAACAGCTCGAATGGAGAAAGATAAGAGGTCAGGGGTTTATAGTGAGAAAGAAACCTGTCTAATGGTTAGTCGTGCTGAGGGGAACTATAAGGCTATCTTGGTCAGACTCCTGTTTTTCAATACTTTCCTTGTATGACAGCCATAAACTCAACTGAAATAGCTTCAGCACTTACGTGGAAATTTGAAATTAGTGGTGTTTTCCTTTAAACAAATTCTGTGGAAGAGCTTAGACTTGTAGCCACCATACTAAATATAATTACTACAAACAGAAAGCACTGTGTGTTTCTACTTGCCACTTACAATTTACTAAACCATTCAATTTCCTCTGAAGGAAAAAAAAAAAAATATATATATATATATATATATACATATATATGTGTATATATATATAT
>NW_007745611.1:0-348 GCF_000696425.1 Galeopterus variegatus
ATTGTTTGGGGCACGTGCATGGAGGAGATATAACCTGAAAAAGTGAAAATGTTGAGCCATTTGACTGCAAAAAATTCTAAGTTAGGCAGAGTTTGCTTGTTCTTTTGTCTCCCCTGTATTCCACTATTAAAATCAAACACTGGTGAATTTTACTTCAATAAGAAAATTATTGACACAGTGGATTAAAATAAATAACCATCTAATCATGTATGATTTGGAGCTACAAGACAAAAGCTACCAGCGTTGAATAAATTCTAGCCCTCTTCGGGTTAAAATTACTTTCAAGTTCTTGCATTAGAAAATCCTCCTTGCTTCAGGTGCAGAGTTTCTGGCCTGGTGGGGCAGCTG
>NW_007745611.1:1828-2842 GCF_000696425.1 Galeopterus variegatus
TGCTTTGAGAGACATAGGAGAGGCAGCCAGACAAAGAAAATACACTGAGCCTTAGAGCATCTTGCTGCTTCTCTCCAGACACCTTTAATTGGCAAAGACAGCTCAAAGACCTTCTTAACACCCCCTGTTAACACACACACACACACACACACACACACACACAGCACCACCACCACCACCACCACCACCACACTATTGGCAGTAACTAAGAAATAGGATCTAAGGTACCATCTCTGAGAGGCAACTAGTGGATATATCACAGCTCTTGTTACTGAACTCAGGTCCAGCTGCCCACTCCCTTGAGAAGGAAAAAAAAAAAAAGACTCAGAAATCAATGGTTGGTGTAAGAAAAACAGATGCATTCAGCTGAAGGTGATGGTAGGCTATCCCATCTCAAAGATTTAGATTGACTGAGGGGGTTTTAAAGGAGGAGTGAGGGAATGGAATGTGGGAGGTGAAAAGCAGAAGAGAGGGGGACGTGAGCTACGAGGGTCTGTGTCTATGAGTCAGGTACGAGGTCTCGCCAAGGCCTCGTCTGGTTTCTGTTCTCATCTTTGCTATTATCTCAGGACCTTGCAAGATTTAGACATTTTGACTTGTTGTGGAGTAGAATTGTCTTTTCTGTAGTCTTTTGCGTAGTTTTGCTTCACAGAGCTCTGGTTGACTTGGCTGGTGCCCGAGGTCAGCTTCCAGTCATTTGGCCTTGATCACTCCTCAGAACTTTACAAGTCTAAAAGAAAGAACTGTTAGTTTTGCAAAGTACCGATTAGCTTATCAGCCTTGTTTTCCTATATAGGAAGCAAGATAATAAAGTCAGTGGATGGGAAAAAAGAGTGGAGAGAAAAAAAAAAACGTCCTTTTTAAAATCACTGGCAGTTTTAGGTCCCAATATGGCTTCAGTCCTGCTCACTCCAACACTATGACTCCAGCACAAAATACCTTTGTGCGGGGCTGGCCCGGTGGCGCACTGTTACAGTGCGCCGCTTGGGAGCATGGTGGCGCTCCCGCCGAGGG
>NW_007745611.1:3720-4766 GCF_000696425.1 Galeopterus variegatus
GAGGGTTGCGATCCGTTGCCGGACACGAAAAAAGACAAAAAAAAAAAGGAAAAAAAAAATACCCTTGTGCTATCCCACTCAGGCCTTGTGTCTAAGAATTACTTTGTTGCTTCTTAGAAGTGGGTATAAGAGCACATTGTAGACAGGACTATAATTCAAAATTTGATTGGTTTATTTATTTATTTATGCTAAGCTCAGCTCTCTGACCATCAACAGATCTAAGGGTGTCCAGTGAACACAGCGAGGCAATTGGCATGCTGGTTTTTTCCTCCATGACATGCAGTAATAGAAAGCATCCCTGGGACCTTTCCCTCCCTTCATCACAGAAGAGGAAACTGTTTAAAGTGTGGCCCTGTCCTTAGGAGGGAGAAGCAAATGTACATGTAGCGAGTCAAGCAGAACTTTCATATATCCTGTGTGCAAAGACCATCTGCAGCCGCAGAATCATGAAGCCTACAGGGAGGACCTCAGCATGGCCACAGTCAAAGCAAAGACTTTGCTTGAACAAACAGCCGCAACCCATCAAAGAATGGGATTGCTAGTATTCGCAACAACTCACTGTTTCTATTACCACGCACAACCCTCCATCTGGATAACGTGCAGATATTTTTTGTCCTGGTAATGGCAAATGTCTGGAAGCAATATCTCTTCTCACTAGATGTCTGATTCAGTGAAAATGCCTATGAATTTCACCTAACCATGTTTCAGCATTGCATTAGTTATGAGACAAAGCTCAACTTCATTTAAACAATTCTTCAACAAACAGGGTTAAAAAAATCATTTTTTATTTTGATTTTCTATAAAGTATATGTTTTCTTAAAACATACATCTTTCCCATTTATCACAGACCTATGCAGAAACAATACACACTCTGTGTATTTCTCCTTTAAACATGTGTTTGAACTAGATTGGGGCTTGAGGTCTTCAGAAGAGCCAAGCGAGGAGGGGTATTTTCTATTGAAAAAGTGAATAATTCGAGAGATGTCTGTCAGAATAAGCTGAAGTTCATCTTGATGTTGACTTCTACAGGAATGTCATGCAAAATC
>NW_007745611.1:5399-7274 GCF_000696425.1 Galeopterus variegatus
TTGAGGTCTTCAGAAGAGCCAAGCGAGGAGGGGTATTTTCTATTGAAAAAGTGAATAATTCGAGAGATGTCTGTCAGAATAAGCTGAAGTTCATCTTGATGTTGACTTCTACAGGAATGTCATGCAAAATCCTGAGTAATTATTCCCAATCCCATCTAAAACAAAACAAAACAAAACAAAACGAAATGAGAAAACAGTCCCATTGATATAACTCAACAAACGCTTCACTGAACTGGAACAGAATGATGATCTTTAACTGTTTTAAAGACCATGTGAGTAGTCACTATGTTTTCTTTCTCACAGTTCTATTTGTCATTTGTATGGTTTATGGGGACCCTCTCGTTATTGCTCTTTCATTGTTTTTCTATAAATTGAATTTTAAAAATTCCTTAGAAGGTACTGTTGTTTGATGTTTAAAATAGTTTGGAGGCATCAGAAAGTATTTTCATTTTAAAGACAAAATAAATGCAGAAATATAGTTTAATGTGCTGAAGGGAAAAGGAAAACGTTAGTAGTCATGGAAATAATCTCTCACCCACTGAGAATTTTAATCTTTTTAATTAAAACATTTTTAAGAACTAAAGTGCTTACAAAACACAACAAATGTTTGATCATTTAAAGAACTCTTGTGTCTACTAGCATTTTCCTAAACACAACTGGTGAAATTGGTAGGCAGGGACATTATTACTCCTTTCCACCCTAGTCCTTGTATCTGTGACGTGTGACTAGCACACAGTCCTTGAGAGGGAGGATGTGCCCAGGGGGAAATGGAAGGCAGGAACAAGCACCACAACAAAATAGAGGTCCAAATAAGCTATGACAGTAGGGTTGGTACTTCGTATTATGTTTTATAGTTTATAAAGTGTTTTTCCATTCATTAGATCATGCAACCTTCATTATTCTTTAAGGTAAAATTATTATCGCCCCTACTTTACAGTAGAGAAAACAATGGCTAGAAGATATTAAGAAAACTATAGATCTTTTAAAAATTACACAAATAATTATTACCTCAATTATATTATTAAGAACTGATGTTCTTAAAAAAATACAAGAAGGCCAATGTTTCCAGTAAATCTATGAGGTTTCAAAACAGACAACTCAATTCAACTTTCAGGAATAATAGCCCACTAATGAAATGGTAAATATGCAGCTACTAATTAAAATTTCCATTGGGATAATCACTTCATTTTGTTTCTCTGGCCAATCTATTCAGCTTTTAGGGAACAGTTCTCAAAGATAGAAGTCAAATAAACTCAATTATGTCATATGAATATTACATCCCTGAAAAATATGGCAGATGGAAATGTGATTTAGAATAGATGACATTCAGAAAGTGTATAAAACTTGGCTTCCTAAGTGTGATAGGAAAATATAAATTAAAATATAACATGCATTCAGCTCTGCTCTTCTTAACTTCAACCAAAAGTGCACAGGCTGAAATCTGGAAAGCAGTAAAATGGTACTATTATCCAGATAATCAACTAAGATTACTTATTGGTGAAATCTATAAGATTAAAATTTAATTTTATATTTGATTTGAGACATTACCTTTAGATTTTTGTATAATCTGTTCAAAATCCAAAGATTTTGGCCATTTTATTGTTTCAGTAATTTTCTTACTGTAGCATGCACTCCTGTTTGCAATTTCCATTCTGAATGTATACTATGACTTATTTGTCTGATTGACATTCTCACACAATAATTTATTTGAAGTTAACTATATTTAAGGTAAGATATTTATTTACAAGTTCATATTGAGAAAAAAAAAGGAAATGTGACTGGAAATTCATAAACCTGACTTTCACAGTACAAAAAAAAAAAAATCCAAAGAAACTGTCTCATCCCTGTCAGTCTCTGTCATTCATCAAGTGCCTA